>NW_007076571.1:31312-46956 GCF_000164805.1 Carlito syrichta | reverse complement strand
TTCATCCCAGGAATGAAGCCTACTTGGTCATGATGGATGATTTTTGAGATGTATTGCTGAATCCGGTTTGCTAGGATCTTGTTGAGAATTTTAGCCTCTATGTTCATCAAAGATATTGGCCTGTAGTTCTCTTTCTTTTCTGGATCTTTACCTGGCTTGGGTATCAATGTGATGTTGGCTTCGTAAAATGATTTGGGGAGAGTTCCATCTTTTTCAATCGCCTGGAATACCTTCAGTAGGATTGGTATCAGCTCCTCCTTAAATGTCTTGTAGAATTCTGCTGGAAAGCCATCTGGACCAGGGCTTTTTTTTTGTAGGAAATTTTCTTATTATGTAGTCGATTTCCTTGATTGTTATTGGTCTATTTAGGGTCTCAATTTCTTCCTGTTCCAACCTAGGTAGGTTGTGTGATGTCAGAAAGTCCTCCATTTTCTTAAGGTTTTCAAGTTTGTTTCCATACAAGTGTACGTAGTAGTCTCTAATGATCTTTTGTATTTCTTCAGGGTCAGATGTGACTTCATCTTTTGTGTTTCTAATCGTGCTTATTTGTTCTTTTTCCTCGTTTTTTCTTGGTTTGTCTAGCTAGGGGACCATCGATCTTGTTTATCCTTTTGAAGACCAGCTTTTTGTTTCATTGATTTTTTGTATTATCTTTTTGTCTTCTATGTCCTGGATTTGGGCTTTTATTTTGGTGATCTTGATTCTTCTGCTGAAATTAGGGTTTTTGTGGTCTTGCTTTTCCAGCTTCTTTAGGTGGCTTGTTAGGTTGTTAATTTGTGTTCCTTCCATTTTCTACATGTATGTTTGTAGGGATATAAATTCCCCTCTTACTACAGCTTTCAAGGCGTCCCAGAGATTTTGGTAAGATGTTTCTTCCTTTTCATTTGTTTCCAGGTATCTTTTGATCTCTCTTTTGATTTCATCATTGACCCAGGAGTTGTTTAGCATCATGCTGTTTAGTGTCCATGTCTTTGTGGGTTTTGGGGGGACCTTGTTGGTGTCAATGTTTATTTTTATTCCACTGTGGTCCGAGAAGGTGTATGGTGAATTTCAGTCCTTTTAAATTTGCTTATGCTTGATTTGTGTCCAATTATGTGGTCGATCTTAGAATATGTTCCATGTGGTGATGAGTATAATGTGTATTCTGTGGTCTTTGGATGGAGTGTTCTGTAGGTATCAATTAAATCCATTTGGTTCAGAGTCTCATTGAGGTTCCGGATCTCCTTGCTGGTCTTTTGTCCTGATGATCTGTCTAGGGATGTGAGTGGGGTATTAAAGTCCCCAGTTATGATAGTGTTAGAGTCAATATCTTTCTTTAGTTTTCCTAGACGTTGCTTTAGGAATGTTGACTCACCTATTTTGGGGTGCATATATGTTTAGGATAGATATTTCTTGTTGATGGAGTGAACCTTTTATCATTATGTAGTGGCCCTCTGTATCTTTTTTAATTTTTGATAGCTTAAATGGTATTTTGTCTGAAATTAGGATTGCGACTCCTCCTTTCTTTTGTCTTCCATTCACCTGAAAATTGGTTTCCCATCCTCTTACTTTGAATCTGTGTATGTCCTTTCTAGTGAGGTGGGTCTCTTGAAGGCAGTATATTGTTGCCTGGTGATATTTTATCCATTTTGCCATTCTATGTCTTTTCAGTGGTGCATTTAGTCCATTCACATTCATGCTAATTATTGAAATGTGAGAGTTCGCCCCTATCATAGAGTTCTTATAGAGTTGTTGTTCTTCCATTTGTTTTTTTTTTTTTTCTGTCTTTCTTTTGGTTTTAGGGTTGGTTCGTGTATATTTTATTCTTTTCCTTTCTTCTGTGTTTAGTACTTTCTTAAGTGTTTCATGTAGAGATTGTTTTGTGGCAGCACAAGTTCTTAGGGATTGGATATCTGGGAAAGATTTTAATTCTCCCTCACTGATGAAGCTTACTTTGGCCGGATAAGTTATTCTTGGTTGAAATTGTTTATCTTTTAGGACTTTGAAGATAGGGCTCCAAGCTCTCCTAGCCTGCAGGGTTTCTGTAGATAAATCTGCTGCCATTCTGATTGGTCTTCCATGGTAGGTGATCTGGCCTTTTTCTCTTGCTGCCTTTAGGATTTTTTCTTTTATTCCTACTTTGTTTAGGTGAATTATTATGTGTCTAGGAGTTGGTCTTCTCATTTGTTGTCTTGCAGGGGTTCTCTGAATCTCTTGTGTTTGAATTTTTGTATCACTGATTAGATAAGGGAAGTTTTCTTGAATGTGGTCTCTGTCTCTCTTTCTGCCTCAGGGATTCCAATTACTCTTAGGTTAGGCCTCTTGAGGTAATCACTCATCTCTTAAAGGTTTTTGTTCTGTCTTTTTGAGCTTATTTTCTGTGTTTTTAAGAGTTTGGGCTATTTCTATGTTTTGATCCTCAAGCGCTGAGATTCTTTCTTCTGCTTGGGCAATTCTGCTTTCCATGCTTATCAGTTTGTTATTTATTTCATTCACAGTATTCTTTATTACTGTTATCTCAGATATCAGCTCCTTCCTAGTTTCTTCTTGTGTCTCTTCAATTCTTTTTAATCTCTCCATTATTGTCTTGATATCTACATTTGTAGTTTGAAACCCTTCATTCCGGTGGCTCTTCATTGTTTGCATTCTGAAGTCAGTTTTCTCAGTGTCTGCCCTCCCAGGGGTCTGGGAGAGACTCATACGCTTCTTTTGGTTTTTCTTCATTTTTGTAGATTTTTCTCTCTCTCCCCCTTTCCCTCCCCTTCTTCAATTCTGTTTTTGAGGGAAGGTGGGGTTACTTTTATTTCTCTTCTGCAATATCCTTCTTATTATTTCTCTTTTGCAATATCCTTCTTCCTTATGAGGGTCTTCTGGCTTTGTTCATTTTTCAGGTTGGAGCACAGGCTGCAATCTGTACTTTTTGCAGTTTTTAGGTTTAATTGAGAAGGAAGCTGTGGTTAAGAATGCTGATTCTAGCATCCACGAACAGGTGTATGAGCACACTGGAACATTTTCCCTCTGCCTTACAATCTGTCCTTTCAGCAGTATGTAGTCTTGGTCTCTAGATTAAAAGGGGGGGTATAAAAAAGGAAAATAATGGAGGAAGGGGGGTCAATAGGGATTTAGAAAGAGAGAAGCGCAAGAGGGAAAACAGATATATATACCAACTATCATTTGAGAAAGAGACACAAGGCCGGGAAGAAGTGAAGAAAGACACGTAAGAAAGATTCCCTAAGGAGTACTGATAGCTACGTATAGATAGGCCAATAAAATCAAGGAACAGTGTAAGTCAGAAGGCAAACAACAAACGTGATCAAAACCAACAGTTACAATGATAAAATCATAAGTCAAAATAAGCGATCAGACTAAAGTCACTTCTCTGATCTCCGATTCTGGCCTCTCCCCTTTGTTTTTCATTGCAGCATAGGGGTGGGGTTTTGTCTCCTATTTCACACCATTGCCTTAGGAACTGAGGTAAAGTTTGTTGATAGGTGGGTGGGGCAATGGAAGTCTCTGCCTGGAGAATGGCAAGGCAGTTTATGCAGATCTGTTTTTCTCCACTTGTCTGGGTCCCCCAGCTTGGTATCTCGTGCTGAGTGCCTCAGCCAGGGTGGGCCCAGAGTTCCAGAGCTCCAAAACTCCAAAGGGCAGGTGGTGAGTGGTGAGAGTGGCCCTGGGCCCCCCACAGGGTACTTCAGCCAGGAATGGGACTGGTGTTTCTGAGGGGCGGGTGCCTGAGCCTCCCTGAGTGACCAGCAGTTTGGTGCTGGGTGCTGGGCTGGAGACAATGTAGCCCAGGAGGGAGCTGGGAGGGGACTGGGACCCGAGACTCTCACACACACAGTGAAACAGCAGCTGCAGGGGGCCGCAATATCTGGCCTTAGGAACTGAGGTAAAGTTTGTTGATAGGTGGGCGGGGCAATGAAAGTCTCTGCCTGGAGAATGGCGAGGCAGTTTATGCAGATCTGTTTTTCTCCACTTGTCTGGGTCCCCCAGCTTGGGGTCTCGTGCTGAGTGCCTCAGCCAGGGTGGGCCCAGAATTCCAGAGCTCCAAAGCGCCAAAGGGCAGGCAGTGAGTGGCGAGGGTGGCCCTGGGCCCCCCACAGGGTACTTCAGTCAGGAATAGGACCGGTGTCTCTGAGAGGCGGGTGCCCAGAGCCTCCCTGAGTGACCAGCAGCTTGGTGCCAGGTACCAGGTGCCGGGCTGGAGATGATGTAGCCAGAGAGGGAGCTGGGAGGGGGCTGGGACCCGAGACTCCCACACACACAGTGGAACAGCAGGAGCAGGGGCCCACAATATCTGGCCCTGCATGGGACCAAAGGTCCCCGGGTCTCACACCAGCATAGCTGGTGGTGGGCTGGGGGATGGGGGAAGAGAAGTAATAGTCTTTTTGGGAGCTCACGTTCAGAGAATCTCACAAGTTCACCTATGCCGTCGCCATCTTGTTCCCCAATTTCTTGTTTTCTCCAATTGTTATCTTTGTCACAGGCAGGTGCAATGCTAAACAGCTGCCACTGATTACTTTAGACAAATGTCTTGAGGAAAGGAGTGTTATGTGCTGAGCAAGCATTGAGTTGGGTGAATAAGATCTGTGAGTAGGGGTTTCCAGGAAATTGCCAGACAAGTCAAATAATGACAGTTCTCTGAAGGATGAGGCTTTAAAAGAGCTCCAACCTCATTCTGACTCCTCAAGTAACTGCAAGTTTTCACTGCTGGTTTTCACTGTGATGTGAGCTATTGGTTTTCAAGACTATCACAGAAGTGAGGAGAGAAAATTGGAATAGGACAAGTTAAAATGCCAAAAACTCTGTTCTGACTGAGATTCAGATGAGATGATTTTCTCTAATAGAAGTTCCCTGAATTGTTACAAGTCTTTGGTTAATTTCTAAGTAAATCTGATATTGACCACACTTTGAGAACCACTGCCTCAGATTATAGCTACCATTTTTAAAAGTCTGTTTTGCTTATTTTAGCATGCTAGTTCTTCTGTCTTATGGTAACAGTCGAGGTTGAAAGTGGGAAGGGGACACTGGTACACCTGAAATATATTTCTGACATTTGACACCATTGCCAGCACTAATATCAATACTTGAAAGCACAAGTTGATAGCAGGTGCATGATATTTCCTGGTATTTGTTGTCTGAAACTTGTAAGTGAACAAGAAGGACATAAAGTTCATAACTCAGGATACTAAAGGTAGATGAACATGAAAGATTATAGCCTCTAAACCTTGATGTTTTTATTGCTTTTTTTGAGACTCTGCGTTTTTCCATGAGCTGACTCATCCTCAATAATTTCAGTACTATCCAGGTGTCCTCCACAATCAGTGACATTATGTTAAGTTTTGCTTTTATATCAAAAAATACTTATGTGATGGCTCTGTTCAAGCAAATACATTGTAAATTTTATAGACAACATGAAACACTAGCAAGAAAATCATGGCATGAACTTTTCCTACAAACTGGACTATGTAGTAAAAGCTATTTCAAGAGGTGAGATATTTTACTACTTTATTTTATCTTTGACTGAAATTCATCAGAAAATAGTTATTTCTACCTGACCCTTCTTTTGTTCGTGTGGTGGCATGAACAGAGGGGCATTTTTTTTTCAAAAATAGTTTTTGAAACCTTAAAACAATGTACAAATTGTAGTGATCATCACCATAAAAATTCCTTATGGAAGAATTATGGAACTGCATGAGAGAATGACGTCTTTCTACCTTGTCTAGAATTAAAACATAGAAAACATAGTAACTACTTTATGCAAGAAATTTATTACTAGTACTGCTTTTCATTTTCCTAAGTGCTTAGTAGATTTGATCTCAGTTAGCTGGTCCCAGGAACATTATGGAAATAGAAAAGTAGGTAATATTACCCTCATTTTATAGATGAAGAAATCATGGCCAGGAAGTCAAGTGACTTAGCAGAGTTCTCATGTATCCTATATGGCAGAGTAAGCCAGCACCAAGACCCTGGCATGCTGACAACTGGTTCCATGCACTTTCCTCCAAATAGTAATAGAAACAAATTTCACCCACATGCTATTCCAGCCCCCTGAATATATCTAACTAAAAATAATTATGAATCCCTCAGCATCCCTTCCAGTATGCAGCTTAACCAACTGTAGATTTGTTGTTCATCTACTGGGTAGAATCTATACATAGCATTTCCTACTGTAGGAATTGAGTGATAGAGTATTTGGAATGTTGTACTGACAGGTTAAATATATTTCCTTTATGGAGGAATTAAAACCTTTTTTTTTCAAACGTGTTAGATTTTATAGTGAATTACAGGTTAGTCCAAACTCTTCCCATTTAAACACCGCTGCATCTCCTCTAAAGCACTCCTGTGGTTTTCCAAGACATGACTAGTCCAGCTTCTTTTTTGTAATAATTGATGTTGTTAATATCCTATACACATCATGGCATTTCTATTTTTATCCATTTATATTTTTATTTGTAAACTCATAAGATCAGGCATCATGTTTGTTGTTTGCTCATCATCATACTCTTAGATTCTAGGGTAGGGCCAGGCACAGAGTAGGTACTCACATTTGTTGAATTAATTACCTGAACTATGGAATCAAAAGCATGCTCATTAAATTTGAAAATGAAACTAAATTAGGAGAGGAGGCTAGCATCTTAAAATACATAATAAGAATTTAACATGACCATGATAAATGGTAGAAATGGCCAGAAATGAACCAAAATGAGCACTGATAGGAAAAATAGGTAACTATTTTCAAAAGTGATTGTTAATACTATAAATGTGGTCAAAACATATTTTTGTCATTTATAGATACCATAGTTCTAGAGGAGCAGTAACAAAATTATGGGTGTTTGGTGGGGAAAAGAAGAATGAACCATCTAAAAACCAGGTCTGCATGAAGACTAATTAAGGATCTTATGGCTGCTTAACCTGGGGAAAAGAGAACTTAAAGAATGTGTGAAAGCAACCCAGATATTTAGAGATCTGTTAAGATGAAGGGGTTTGCGTTGGCTAGAATATGGTGTGCAGGTTGCCACTATCCCACTTCTGTCACCACAGCAGATATCACAACATTGCTCCCTTTGTGATCTAGGCAGTAAATATCAATTGATCTAAATAGGCAAATGTGGTGAAACTGTCCAAGATATTAATTAAACAAATAAACTTTTATGCTATATGTAAAAGTTAGGAAAATCATTTTTATTTCTAAGACTATAGGAAGATGAAAGTTTATCTTAACTTTAACTTTATGATCAAGATGAATTGACCTTATATAGGATTTGAACACAATGCTTTCCTTAAGAAAAGTCAAGTAAACTTACCTTGGATGTTTTACACTACCCGACACAATTTTTAAAACACTAATTTTCATTAAAAACATATTATGACTTACATATTTCTCTGACCAGTGTTCTGCAGTATTTGGAACAGTAATACAACAGATTTGTAATATTCAAAAAAGAAAAAGAAAGTAAAGTAGTGAATCTTTCAACCTTAGAAAAATTCTTATCTTTTGAAAAAGAATGTATTTCTGTGGAAGTTCAGCAACAAAAAATAACCACCTCCCAAAAAAAAAGAGAAATTGTTAATACCTTAGTGAGCATGACTTCTAACACAGAGATGCTGAGAATGATATTTGCTTTGACTTTTATTTATCCTGTGTTCTTGCTGACAAGCAACCTATTTTTAGAAGCTCCTCACTATCCCTAAAGAAGAAAGTTGTATTTCTGATTTTGTTCTTCCTGAAGTAAAGAGAGACTTCTGTAAAACTTCTCGGCCATCACTGAGGTCAGAACTAGTACCAAAATGAGTGGAAGTTAGAGGTTGCAGGTTTTATCATTTTATAAAGAAGAACTTTTTTAGCAAAGCAAACTGTCTACATAATGAAACAAACTACTTGTGAGGTCATTATTCAAACAAAGGCTGAGTCTTCAAGTCAAAGAGTTACCTCTTTGGATTCCTGAAATAGGTGACAGACAAGAAATAGCCTGTGGTTCCTAAATGCTTGTACATGGGCCAGCTTATTAGAACCCCCTAGGGAACTTGTTAAAAATATAGATTCCTGGGTCCCACTGCAGAGGTTTCAAGAGCAGGTACCTAGAATCTGTACTTTTGATAAGTCATTTATGTGATGTTGATGTGCGACTAGGTTTAAGAATCACTGGATTAGGTGATTTCTAATATCCCTACCAAAATCAAAAGTCTATATAATGAATTCTGAAGATATCAGGTGAAGGTGAGTTTTCTATTAAAGGGGGACTTTAAAGGATGGGAAAACTGTGGTGAGTGGACAAGATATACAATACTGTCCTTAGCTTTACAAGTTCCAGAACCTTAAAGGAGACTAATATATGCTAATCAAACTCATAATGGTCAGTCATGTGCCAATTTATCCACTTACAATGGGGAATTATCTTTGACAAAGACTTGGATTCTCATGTTCGCTCTCCAGATAACCCATTCCAGGATCAAGGTACCAGAGAGCTCTTATAGAGGAGCTCTTACAAGCATAGGCTGAAGAAATAGAATCAATTCATCCTTTTTACATTTTTAGTTTTTATGGTAGACATTTCAAACATATACAAAAAGAAAGTATAGTATAATAGTGTACATACCCATCACACAGTTTCAACTCATGGCCAGCCTTGTTTTTCTAAACTTCCGCCACCCCACCTCCAGCCACCAGACTATTTCAATCAAATCCAAGATATCATATCACTTAATCCATAAACATTTGAGTATGCATCTCTAAAAAATAAAGATACTTTCTAAAGCATACCCATAATACATTTATCACAACTGAAAGTTAGCAATTACTTAGTTATCTAATATCATAAAATATAAAACTCAGTGTTCAAATTTCCCTGTTAATCTTTTTTTTTTTAAGTTGTTAGATTGCTATTCAAATAAGGATTGGGGCTCTTCAGGAAAGGGAATAATATTGTACTTGGTGGATGTGTCTCTTAGGTTGTTATTGTTGTTTTAATGGTTTATTTAGTTTAATAAAAGATTCAATGTTTAGTCTAGCTTTAAATGAAGAATTGAGGAAGTGACTTAAGTTTTTTAATCTATGGATGTGTCTATAGGCTCTCCTTCCAGATCTTTTATTTTTCTCATTGCAATTTTTGGTACAACTTTATTGAGATATAATTCACATATCATATTGCTGACCCTTTCAAATGCACAATTCAATTGCTCATGGAGTTGTGCAACTATCAAGACAAACAATTTTAGAACATTTTCATTACTTTTAGCTTCCATTTCCTCATCTACCTCTAGTACTAAACAATCATTAATCTTTTACTGCTTCTATATATTGCCAAGTTTTGACATTTCACATAAATGGAATCATACATATAGTTTTTTGTAACTGTCTGCTTTCACTCAGCACAATGTTTTGAAGGTACGTGCATGTCATAGCATGTATCAGGAATGTACTTTTTATGGTTGAATGATATTTCATCTTATGGATATACTACACTTTGCTTAGCCATTCAGCAGTTGATGGACATTGGGGTTTTGTTCCCCATCTTTCAGCTATTATAAATAATACTGTAATAAAGAAATCATGAAGAAATTTTTCTGTGGATATATATTTTCACTTCCCTTTGGTATAAAACTGGCAATGTAATTGCTGGATCCTTTGTTAACTTTATGCTCAACTTTAAGAAACTGCCAGAATGTGTAAAAAATGTTTTCCAAAGTGGTTGCAGCATTTTACATTCCCACCAGCAGTTTTTGAAGGTTAGACTTCACATTTTCTCCACATCCTTACCAACACCTGGGATTGCCTTACTTTTTATTATAGCCATCCTAGTAGGTATGAAGTGGTATCTTATTGTGGTTTTGATTTACACTTCCCTGATTGTTAATGATGCTGAGCATCTTTTATGTGCTTGTTAACCATTTGTATATATTTGAAGAAATGTTTGTTCAGATCCTTTGTCCATTTTTAATTGGGTAGACTTTTTATCATTGAGTTGTAAGAATATTTTATAGTTCTATATGTAAATCCCTTATCAGATATATGATTTGCAGATTTTTTCACACTCTGTGAATTGTCTTTTCACATTTTTATAGTATCCTTTGAAGACAAAAGTTTTTTTTATTTTGATGAAGTTCAATTTATCTAACTTTTCTTTTGTTACTTTTGGTATCATATCTAAAAATTCTTTACCTAATCCAAAACCATGAAGATTTGCTACTGTTTTCTTCTAACAATTTTATAGTGTTATCCATTTAACATTAATTTTGTATGTGATGTGAGGTAAAGGTTCAACTTCATTCTTCTGTACACGGCTATCCTGTAATCTCAGCACTATTGGTTAATTTTAAAAGAAACTATTATCTCCCACATCAAATGGTATTGGCACTTTTATTGGAAAATCAATTGGCTATAGACACATGAATTTATCCCTAGACTCTCCATTCTATTCCACTGATCTGCATGTCTATCATTATGCCAGTACCACACTGTTTTGGTAACTGTAACTTTGTAGTAAGTTTTGAAATTGAGAAGTGTGAGTACTACAACTTGTTCTTCTTTTGCAAGATTATTTTGGCTATTCTGGGTCCCTTGAATTTCCACATGAATTGTACAATCTGTTTGTAAATGTATACAAAAAAGCCAGCTGGGATTCCGACAAGGATTATGTTAAAACTGTAGATCAATTTAGAGAGTATTTCCATCTTAATAATATTGTCTTCTAATCCACAAACATGAGCTGTCTTTCTAGTTATTTAGATCTTCAATTTCTTTCAGCACTATTTTATATTTTTAAAGAATATTACTTTTGCACTCCTTTTTAAAAATTAGCTCCTAAATATTTTATTATCTTTGATGCTATTGTAAATGCAATTCTTTCTTGCTTCCATTTTTGGATTTCCTCTTGCAATTTCCTTGCTGGAGAAACCACACTGCTTTTCTGTCGTGTCCCTCACACACACACACACACACACACACACACACACACACACACACACACCCTAAACTCAAGTTGGGATGCTTACATTTCTGTAATGTTATTTAACATGTTTGTTCTTGTATTTTCCTAAAAATCTGTAGTCATATCTGGAAGCTGGGTCAGATTCAAATTCTACTTTTTAACAAAAAAAAGCTTCATAGGTGCAGCTTTGTTTTTTATCAGGAGACATATGATAAGTGGTTATTACTCTTTTTGTATTGTTAGCAGACATTAATGATCATTGCCTAAATCCATTAATTCATTAAAGTTTGTAATTTTATCATTCCTTCTTAATTCATTAGCTGGAAATCTTCTAAAAACATTTTCCTCACCAACTATTTGGTTACACCAAGGAAGAGTTTGTATGAGAAAAGCAGGTCAAATACTAGATTCATTCCTTTTATTTGTCAGTTTCAAAATAATGAGCTAGTTTTCTAGGTTTCTCCAAGTTGACAACTTATATTTTTAAGAATTTCATGAACTTATATATTAAAACATCTTTCAGCCGGGTTCAGTGGCTTACCCTGTAATCCCAGCACTTTGGGAGGCCGAGGCAAGTGGACTGCCTGAGCCCACATGTTCGAGACCCACCCGGGCAACCTGGTGAGAGCTGTCTCTACAATAAATCAAAAATTAGCCGGGCATGGTAGCACACACCTGTAGTTCCGGCTACTTGGAAGGCTGAGGCGGAAGGATCGCCAGAGTCCAGCAGGTCGAGGCTGCAGTGGCTGGGAGTGTGCCACTGCACTCCAGTCTGGGTGACAGAGTGAGACTCCAACTCAAAAAAATATATAAATATATAAATGAATAAATAAATAAAGCATCTTTCATATATTTCAATTTACCATGAGTATAATCTTTACTGATGCTCATATTGCCCCAAGTTTGGCTAGTGAGAGTCTCTTCAAGTTAGCTTTCAAGTCCTTTTGACACAACCCTAGTAGTGTTTGTTAGCTTCCTTGCTATCTGGTGTGACAAGATACTACAGGTTCATCTTGGACATTTCTTGCCATGGATCTGGAATCAACCATTTCTCTAGAAAATCCTGGTTTCTTTTATTGGGAAATGGTATTTAGAACCATCATCTGGACACTAGAGGTGCCCTTTGGCACTGTGATTTTCATTGTTTCTGAGTGTTTTTAGTGAACAGAGCTTAAAAATACATATGATTATAAAATAACAAAACTGAGTTCATACTGATGCTTTTCCTAGTTGGATAATCTGAACAGATCTTTCCTTCTGGTTATGGAAAAACTGGCCAGGTATTCCTATTCCATAAGACTATCCATGTGTCAAGTGATAAAAAATAATATTGTATCACCAGAACCAGTGACTTGCTTTTGGACAATAATAGGTAAATAATGGACAGACTCTTACTGTCTAATTTCCTTTTCATATATTTATGGCTGCTATATTTTCTGACTAAAGTATTAGATGGTTTCATAAGTATTACAGTAAGTATGAGGGCAACAGAACAAAATATTTGATATCAGGACTATCTGGAAAATATGAAATGTATAGTTGCCACATAAGTACTCTAGACCAATGATGGAAAACACATTGCCTAATCCATGGAAATTATTACTAACTAATCGCTGTTTCCTACCGAGCTGGATACATCTTGGAATCCTCCACAGAATCATTCTCTAGGAAGTCACTACAAATCAATCAAGATGACACCTATTGCCATCCATGTTCTAGGCAAACCAGTGTCCTTCTGTTACCACATTATAATGTTGTACAATTGATAGGACAGCAATTGCTAAATTGGGTCCTGAGGTATACTAGTCCCGTTACTAGATGCTCCATAAACAAAAGAAATTTGTGTTCACAAAAGTTTTGGAAATGTTGACTAAAAAAAAAAAAAACGGATTTCTCTTTAGGACTCCAAGAGCATTTAATGCTCTAATACACAATGCAACTCTAGGAAGGGAAAGATTGAGCTGTTGTTTATTGCAGCATTACTTGCAATAGCAAAAACATGGAACCAATGCTGCCCATCGAAAGAGGACTAGATTTAAAAAATGTGGTATGTATACACGATGGAATATTACACAGCCATAAAAAAGGACAAAATTATTAACTTTGCGGCAACTTGCATGACCTATATATGACTGTAACACTAAGTGATCTATCACAAAAACAAAGAACTGAGTATCACATGTTCTCACTCATAAGTGGACCTTGAACAATTATCATAATATTTTAAGAAAAGGATTGGCAGTAGTGGGAAACTGCAGGAAGGGAGAGAGGCACACCTCATCAACAAGGGTATCTGCATAATGAATATTTGTATACCTAACCCTGAATTGTACTCCATATATTTAAGTTAAAAAAATTTTTAAGTATGCACTTTTAATGAATTTATTTGAATGTTTCATGCAACTCTTTGTACATAGATTTTGTGACCGCTGGACCAGGCCTTTAAGTTAATCATATTCCAATTATGTCTTTTGTAAGCCTTGGTCAATGTATTTCAAGCTGCTCAAGATTGGATGCTTTTGGGAATAAGTAATCTTGTTCATTGACTGTTGAAGTGTGGTGTGTGTGTGTGTGTGTGTGTGTGTGTGTGTGTGTGTGTGTGTGTGTGTGTGTTATTCTCTGAAGGTAACCTTATATCTGGGATCAAAAGGCAATCTTGGTTTAGCCTCATATCTACTGACCACACTATGATTCTATTTTGAGTATATGTGTGTATCTGCATTATAAAGATAGGAATATATTATTTTATTATGCATGGAGGTCATGGTTTGACAGGCCTCAATGCTAGATCATTGGGAATGGTCCCATTTGAGATGCACAAAACCATCCACAGCTGTTACTTTGAATCTTTGTGCAGTCCATTTTGTGCTGTTCCTTCACAACTAGTGCAGTCATGTTGCTTCTATTCTAGGAGGACAACAGCTGCTTTCCAAGTGGCCCCTAGTGATTCTTTGAATGTGAGATTTGCATTTAGAAGTCTTTGGTTTAACATGGAATTTTGCTTACCCCTAGGGGTTCCATCATTTTTCCAAATGTGTGATGCCTTCAGCAGTTATGAGGTCCTGACTACAAAACTAGCTATCCAAACCTAGAAATTGAAAGACCCTTAAAGTAGGTTTGGGGAATTCTCAGAGATGATTAAACTGTTGGAAAATAGCATCTATGAGGAAAGGAAAAAGGATTATTAGAACTACAGATGAGAGATTGTAATATGAAGGACTTATTTAAAGCAGCTCACAAAATAATGCATTGGGGTGCAGAAAGAAAACATTGGCACATCAATATATTGATTTTTTCTCATTCTTTTGAAATTTCTATACTGGATATTTTTAATGTATGTGCATTGTAACATGTATAAAGTAATGTGCAAAGTATACAAAGTATACAGGTACATGTATATAATCTACAAATACATATACATATATTGGGGCCCATATGCAACAGTTTTCTTTTTATAGATTAGAATATGTGAGTAAAAAGTGATTCGGGGAATTGTGTGCATCTCTTCTCAATCAGAAGAGTGCTTTAGTGTGGGGAGCAGTTGGTTTAAATAGGAGCACAAGAGATTCAGCTGGATCTGTTTATTCTATTTAAAAGTAACAACAATTCTTGATGACACAGCATTCATTCATATTCAGCAAATATTTTCTGAGCATGTCCTATGCACCAAGCATTAGCCTAGGTTCTGGGGTTATGATGACCTAAACAGTCATAATCCTTGACCTCAGAGTGCAATATGGTTTAGTGGGGAAGACAGCTGTCAACCAAATAATCATGTATGTGTGTATATAGATAAATAGATAGATAGACCATCACAAAGGGTAAGTGTTACGAAGGAGAAATACAGTAAGCTACAGGAGACTATGAGAGAATAAATTGGGGCACTATCTCTATTCTGGGGTTATTGAGAAAGGTTATCCTGAGAAGTGACATTTAAGCTGGGGCCTGCAGGGATTGATGGAGCAGTTGCCTTGTGAAGAAGTAGAAGGAGAGTGACCTAGATGGAGGGAGGACATGTGTGATGGCCTTCAGGAGACACGTGGTGAATAAGGGCCAGTGCCACACAGACACAGGGTTTCTGGCAATGGGGAAGCTTTAGAGATGGATCTAGCTGATAGAGAGGTGGAGTGCAAGCTAAATGACCTCAGAAGCTTTGCCTTTCTTTGATTCCGGGGCGGGGGGGATCACAAACTAGTTGGAGATACCAAAGGACCCCAGAAAACAAGAAGGGAGCAACTGGGTGTCTAGGCACAATTGGAACATTTAATTCTACCCTGGCAGCAACTCCAGGAACCCCAGATAATGATGTCTGTGTGGCCCTCTAAAACAGTAACTGGTAAGGGTAAAGGGCAGTGTGTTTTGTATGCCTTCTCTACAGATGTAGAGCTTTCCTTTAGATTGCCCTGACAATTTCCTGAACAGTTACCCTCTAGAGGGCCTAGTAATGTGCTGTGATATTGTGTTTTTCTGAGTTATTTGAAACAAGAGCGTGTATGTGCTAGCCCCTAGACAAAAATTAAAGAGTTTGGAACTAGGATAAATGAGGTAGATCAGAGGCTAATTGCAGGAGCTGGGGCTGTGGCTATCCCTGCCTGAGGGCTTAGGCCCCAGGCCGCAGAGGAGCTAAACGGGAGAGCAGTATTTGACGGCTCATTGTCGCCGTGCCTACTAACCGGCTAAGGAAGGAGAAGGACAAGGGAGACTAGGGTTGGACTCTGAGCATGAAAGAAG
>NW_007076571.1:0-31214 GCF_000164805.1 Carlito syrichta | reverse complement strand
CAGGCCACCGAGGTCCAAGCCGCACTTGCTGCCCCATTGAGGACGAGGCGTCAGAAGGAGCGGTGACGGTGTCGTTGAGGAGCCGGACGCACGGCACGCGGAGCTGGCCGGCCCGGCACCCGCGGCCCCCTGCCGTTCCCTCCTATTGTGTCGGGTAAGGTGCCTGTGTGTGGGCAGGAAGAGGGGTTGGGGGCTGGGGACCCGGGAGGCCGGGAGGCGGGGGCCTGTGGGAAGAGGGAGGAAGGGGAATGTAGGTGAGCCCTGGGGCCACTCGCAGCTTATGGAAGGGTCTTAGTTGCTGCGGGAATCGGAGTTGGGGGCAGGTGACGGTGGAGGGGGGCGTTGCTGAGTAATCCCGAGCGGCTGCCAAAGCCTGGCAGAGAGGCGCAGGGCTCCGTGGGGAGCGGGTGTGGCTCAGTGCGCATGCGCCACGGCTGACTCGCCTAAGAGCTGGGAGTGAAGTGAGGGGACCTGAATCCGAGGTAGTTGGGACTCTGCGTGTCATCTCACTTTCTAGGTCCCCAGTGATAACATTGCCCCTGTCATAGTGCTGCCAGCATTCCCGGCCTCCTAAGGAAGCTTCTTTTCCCTGTGCTCAGCTCGCTTAATGTCATTCAAACCTTACCTATTTGTCTCTGGGCAGTCTAGGGGGCAAGAAGTGGCCTGGGAAAAGTGACAAATTGCTATCCAGTGTGCCTGTGGGTTCGCAGCCCCAGCACTGTCGTTGTGAAGAATGAAAGGATAGACGTGAGACTCCACATTAAATGTAGGCATGCATGTGGGAATAGCGTTGTAGTGGCATGACAGCTGTGGCATTTGAACTCATCATGGGTGTAGCTAATAACTTCTTAGCTCTGCAAAATGAATCCAGTGCACCAGAGGGCTTCCCTGGTAAGGAACACCCCTCCTGTCAACCACCTCCACCAAGCATCAGGTTGTATTAGAAACAACGTACACCATTTAAGTTAGAGGGTCTCAATGATTCAATCATTTCTCATTTCCGTTGACTTTTACATAGATTAAATAGCCACGCTCAATTCTCCAGCACAGTCTTTAAATATTGTGCCAGGATTCAACAATGAATTGAATAGCCCTTACCAGTGTGTTGCCACAAAGTGGGCTTTCCCCACATCTCCAACCATGGCTCCCCGCCTGTGCAGACTTCCATCAGGGCCTCTCTCGTCCACTGCCTGGCCTCTCCCCCTCCCGCCCCTTGGTCAGCTCCCACCTAGCCAGCCCTGCAGTACATATCCCTCTGAAGACTTGCTCTTAAACAATCTGCACTACAGATTTTAAGCATCATTCCACTCCATGGCAACTGAACTGACGTTACCACTTTGCTTTTCTGCCTCTCTTCTCTCAATCATCACACGAAAATGTTGTTTTCAAAGGTTCAACCTCTTTTCTTTTTCTTCATTGTACTGCCTCCTCCCCCACCTCCACCCACACCTTCAAGCATTCCCAACAAAATACATTAATTTGAATAAGACTGTGTGGGTGCAGGCACAGCAGAGTCAGAAGGTTTCAAGTGTGTTTAAGAACAAAGAGCTGGGGAGTATTGGTTATGTGGATCCCTAATTCACCTTGCTGTCCAAGACTGAGACCATAATGGGGAAAAAGTGAATAAACTATACTTTGAGAGTGTTCATTAATCTGCTTGGAGGGGGTGGATAGGAAAGGAGAATTGCAGCTCTTGAATATTTGAGTCAGTTAGAGCCAGATCTTTCTCTGAATGGTACAAAAATCAGAATAAATATTTTGATTCAAACCCTAGCCTGATGGGGATGCATAAAGCATTTGACATTCCTATTAAACTTATTTAGGTTTATTAAAGAATTCTTTTGCCTGCTTAATGCTACCATCTTTTAAGGTTTAGATTAAATGTCATATTCTGGGGATGGGGGAATTGTTTCATTTGCTCTTATGCTGTGCTAGTTCTTTTTAATGTAAGTATGTACTGAAGAACATCACACTCATTTTCACACAATGATGAATGGTAGTCAAGATGCCAGCATCCACTGACAACATCCAGTGGAGATAATTATTCTGCTCTGTGTTTGGTAGGAATGGAGAAATGTATACACTTACTTTTTAAATGTGAGGGGAGGAGGAGGGAAATTGGAGCACTTGCCTTGACTTTCAACAGGTGGAATTCCTATGACGTCCCATCTAGAAATGATCCAGATAATTTTATAACTTATCTTTAGTCATCTTATAAATAATAGTATTTGAACATCTTACAGCACTATGGACCCATTGTACCTTGGCATCAGTTCAGAGGCATTAATTCTGGTCACTTACCTAACCAATTAATTCATAAATATTTATTGATTATTCCTGTGGAGGATCCTAGTGCTGTATGCTGAAGGAGCTTCAAGGATGTACACAAACAGGTGCTTTACTATCCAGGAGTCTAAAATTGGTTGTGTAGGAAAGACATCTTTTGAAAAAAGTTTGTTAAGAAAATAAGGCAGAGCCGGGCTCGGTGGCTCAGCCTGTAATCCCGTGCCTTTGGGAGGCTGAGGTGAGTGGATTGCCTGAGCCTGCAGGTTCGAGACCTGCCTGGGCAGCAAGACCTCATCTCTACAATAAATCAAAAAATTAGCCGGGCATGGTAGCGCATGCCTGTAATTCCGGCTACTCGGAAGGCTGAGGCGGAAGGATCGCAGGAGCCCAGCAGGTCGAGGCTGCGGTGGCTGGGAGCGGCCACTGCACTCCAGTCTGGGCGACAGAGTGAGACTCCAACTCAAAAAAAAAAAAACAAGAAAATAAGGCAATATAATGACACAAGTTCAACGGTAAACCATGAGATCTTAAACTTATATGACAATTTGTAAACTCCTTGAGGGCAAAATCTTGCCTCAAACATTTATGCATTTCAAGCAGTATCTATACAGAATGGGTGTTCAAGTGATGAAGCTTTACAGAGTAGGTTGGTTGGGCAGAAACCGGAAGCAGGGAGAGAAGAGCTAGAAAGCTTTCACAATAGATAAAATATGAGGAGATGTGGACCAAAATGAGGATGGTAGCAGAGGACTACAAAAGGAAATTTCAAGCAGGATTTAGTGATCAAAGGCAAGGAGACAAACCTAAACTGTATTCATTTCTACTTCTAGCAAACAATTGGGAGTAGGAAACAGCAGAGGAGAGTAGGGCGTCTTCTTTGTAGGGCCACAGCACGCAATAGACACACAAATGTTTTCTCAAATGTCAGTAGCAGGATTGGACCAGAAGACCCTGAAGGTCCCTCCAACACTGAGATTCTGTGCCATATGAGGAGACTCAAAATTGCCACAGAACAGGGCATTCACACATATGGGAGAAAGAGAAAAGAAAGAATTGTTATCTCCCCTCTAGCAGACCCTTTCAGAGAAGGGTTATTACTGAGCCACAGGCCCCCACCAGTGAATGCAAGGAGGTGAAGGAGCAAGAGGAACAAAAATCTCAAACCAAATTTTTCAAGAAATGCTTACAAATCTGTGCAGACTTCATAACTTATTCATTCTCCCCCAATCCTGTGAGTTAAATAGGGCAGGTATTATCTGCTTTATTATTATATAAGAAAATATTGAAACAGAAAGATTAAATGACCTGCCCAAGTTCATAAAAGAAATGAATGGTGTAGCAGTGATGAAGACCCTGGAGTCTTGATGGCTGCCAGCCCAGCACTCCTCACACTAAACTATGTTGCTTTTTCTCCTTTTTCCCTGGCATTGAACCTGTGTACCCAGAAGTTATGTGTGCACACGGCCAAATAGGGAATGCACAAGCAACTGCAGCATTATCTCAGATCGTTATTAATACATCATAATTATTCCTGGAGCTGAGCATTTGGTTTCCATATTCACTCAGTCCTTGACCCATCTGCTGCATTTATCTGCAGCCGGGAAAGTAGGGTCGGTGAGCGGTTTAATGATGTGAACACCTGTTTGCTAAGAACTTAAGAAATCTTATTTGGCATGGACTCCTAATACTAGCCATCTGTATCATGCCCAAGTTTGTACTCCTGTTACTTTTTAAAATGAGAGTTCAAGAGTTCTTCTCTGTAAAATTACCCTACATAGAAAACAAAAAAGTGTGCTAACACTTGTTTCATCTCCATTTAAACAAATGTTTGTCACTTGAGCTAGTTCCAAAGACAGCAATTTCAGTGCAGAAACAAAAAGAGGACAAAGATCAGGAATTGTAGGAAACCTGAGATTTCTGTAGAGTATATATAGATCATCAGAAAGAAAATAAAACCTATCCATTTAGAAGATATTGTTTAAATACACAATTACTTATTTAAATATTTAATGAATCCCATATATACTTTATCTATATTTGAAAAAATAACATGATATTATTAAGGAGCATAGATTTTATTAAAGCTTCTTTATTCCTCAGTAAGAAAGAAGGCTCAACAGATCTAGGAACTGTTTTTCTTTTTAGAGTGGTACTTTTGATGCTGCTTCAATAAAATTCTTACTGCAACTAACTATAATATTATATAATATTAGATGAAAGTGTGTTTGAATTTAATAAGGCCAGCTAAATACTAAAGCCTGTGTTCAAGACATATGACCTAAATTAATGAATAAAATAGCTAGCCAAGGGAAGATACTGTGTTATAAACAAAAAGCCCACAAACATAATTTTTTCCTCTTCTCTGATCATGTGAATCAATTGCAGAGACAAATGTGAGGCAGATTGGTGAGTGCACGAATAACTTTCTCAGAGATGAGAATGTTGGTTGGTATAAAGGGAAAGAGATTTCAACATATCTTAGATGGCTCTGTGCTTTCCCATTCCTGAATATCATCTATTGTGAATATCATCTACTTTATTTGATTTACTTTTACTTTGAATGGAGAATTCAATAGAGAGACAATATAAAACTAAAGCAATCATATAAACTCCATTCAAATTAGGACAAGTTAAAGTTCTTGCTATAAAATTAGTTATGTTAAGCATTTGTAGAATTTTGAATTCAAGTATATTTGTGAAAAGTATCTTCTGTAGGTTACTTGAGATTGCTCTGGGTTCTTTTTTCCCAACCTAAATGTATTTGTATTTGTAATTTTCATTTTATTTAATTATAGTTTTTTTAAAAATAATGCTTCCCATTTTATTTTTTAGAACTCTAAAAAGAAAGAATAAAACAACAACAGAAAAAAAGAAAAAGATTGAAATTGTGACAAAAACCCAACTTGGTAGGTATTTCATGGAGGTACACTATGAATTTTAGATATTTACAATTTTGATTTTCTAAAAATGAATATTTAGAAAAATACATATATAAGAAAAATATATAGTTAGTACACATGCATTCCAAAATAATTTGAAGGGCTACTGAGTTTTTATTAATTAGATTTCCAATGTGTGTGCTCCCAGAAGCTCTTTTGCATGCACTCCTTTGATTAGTGATTAGTTTTCATCCCTTTGGGTTTCTAGCATGAATGTCATCTGATTAACCTCATCATTATTGAGTTTCCATGCTAGACCTAGTGTGAAAGTACCCAACAAGATACTGTATAGCAAAAGGTAGTAGTTGTTTGGTAAGCATTTGATCATTTTATTTTAAGATGCAGTCTAGGAATTCCATGCGTAGAAATGTTGTAGAGGTAACAAGAAAGGTACTGTATAATGATTAGCACTTTAAATTTTACAGTATGTTTTCATATATCTCTATTATGGAATTAAAACCTAAATCCAAAACTAATAAGCCATTTAGTATTTTCTGGGTTTTTGTTGTTGAGTTGGAGTCTCACTTTGTCGCCCAGGCGGCAATGTAGTGGCACACTCACAGCCACCGCAGCCTCGACCTACTGGGTTCAGGCAATCCTTCCACCTCAGCCTTCCAAGTAGCTGGAACTACAGGCACATGCCACCATACCCGGCTAATTTTTTTGATTTATTGTAGAAATGAGGTCTCACCAAGTTGCCCAGGCTGGTCTCGAACCCATAGGCTCAGGCAATTCTCTCACCTCGGCCTCCCAAAGTGTGAGGATTATAGGCATGAGCCACCATGCCTGGCCAAGATTTTCTGTCTTAATGATAGCTGTTACATTGGTATCAGTCAACTGTCATCAACTTAAGTGTCATTGTTTCATGAAGAAAAGATTATGGAAGATTCTTTGTTTATAAGGGTATCCATAGCAATGCAAGTATGATGGGGTAAATGCCTGTAGAAACTTAGCCTTTTCCAAATTCTGAGGGTCCAAACTAATTCTGGCCCAGACGTCCACAGACAGAATCAGGAATCCAGAGTACACAGTCTCTTCTCAACAATTCGTTGCTTCATCGGGAGCAGACTTTAAACCCCAAATCAGTTTCATATTATTTGACTCTGTTTGGAACTGTACAAACTGGACGCTAAAGTGGTCACATTTAAGTAACATTCCTGTTCTAGGCTCTCTCCCCTAGAATAGGGTCAGAACTGAACCAAATTATAGGACCATCTGCTAGTCCATTTACCCATGGCATGCAGCCATTTTCCTGGCACTGGCAAGAGACCTCAGAAAAACAAGCCCTGTTTTTCCCCCTATGCAAAAAGAGGTGTTTTTTTTTACTTCTAAATTAATTTCTTAACCACTGTTACATACTGCACTGCTACAAAGAGTTTTATTTCTTGTTCTGTACTACAACAGTTAATGAGCATAAATCAAGAGATGTTAAATTAGAAGGCCTCATAATTCAGAGAAATTTTCTATGAAGTTTATTGCAGTTTCAGGTTTAACTGTTTTCCATCCGACTTTTTCTTTTATTTTCAGGTTATCTTGGTTACAAACTCCTTCCCTTCTGGTGCTGCAACAATGAGTGGGAAATCGCTGCTCTTAAAGGTCATTCTCTTGGGTGATGGTGGAGTTGGGAAAAGCTCGCTTATGAACCGTTATGTAACCAATAAATTTGACTCCCAGGCTTTTCATACCATAGGGGTAGAGTTCTTAAATCGAGATCTGGAGGTAGATGGACGCTTTGTAACCCTCCAGATCTGGGACACAGCAGGACAGGAACGTTTCAAGAGCCTTAGGACACCCTTCTACAGGGGAGCAGACTGCTGCCTCTTGACCTTCAGTGTGGATGACCGGCAGAGCTTCGAGAATCTTGGTAACTGGCAGAAAGAATTTATTTACTATGCAGATGTGAAGGACCCTGAACACTTCCCCTTTGTAGTTCTGGGTAACAAGGTAGACAAAGAGGATAGGCAAGTGACTACTGAGGAGGCACAAGCCTGGTGCATGGAGAATGGGGATTACCCTTATCTAGAAACTAGTGCCAAAGATGACACTAATGTGACAGTGGCCTTTGAAGAAGCTGTCAGGCAGGTGTTGGCTGTAGAGGAACAGCTGGAACATTGCATGTTAGGTCACACCATTGACTTGAACAGTGGCTCCAAAGCAGGATCTTCATGCTGTTAAAAATAAGGAGCCTTTTAAATGTGTGCCCCAAATTGGTGAGTCAATATTGTAAGAATAACTGTGCTCCTCTAAGAGTGCACACACACACACAAGAAGGTAAGAGATATGGTTCTGATTGTGAAACAGAACCTTGCAAATTGAAGTGTAGAGCAATTTTAAAAAAACTATCAAACCACGTGGTTTTTGTGTGATTTCTGCTATTTCTTCTTCTTGTGTGTCTCAGGATGTATCAAAAAGTTTTAGACCTGAGAGATTTAAATATTTTTTAAGTCACAGTTTAAACCTAGAACCAAGCCGCATGAAGGAATTAAAGAGCTACCGCTATCTCTTAAAGCGTTCCATTAATCAATTAACAAATGTCACCATCAGACTCTTGCCAAGCAGTTTCTGACATTTCTGCTAAAGGGGAAAAAAAATAAGACTTTGAGCTGTATTACAATAAAATAATAATGCAAACAAGGATTCCTAAGTTTGAATTATAAAGAAGTTATAATGATTAGGAATGCAAAAGTATAATAATGTACATTGACTTGTTTAAATCCTTATGTCTGGCTTGCTCCAATCTGAGCTTTTCAGAAAATACTATTTCAATAAGAAATACTCCCAGCTGAGCTTTTCAGAAAATACCATCTCAATAGGAAATACTCTAATGACACTGGCAATTGATCATACTTCTTGTGTTTGAAGTCACAGGATACTAATAAATGGATTATGCTTAATTATGCCAACTACCCTTGCAAATAAATGGTTGGTCTGCTTTTACTTCATAAGTCTACTTTTGCTGCATAGAGATGTTGCTTCTCTGACAACCTCTTATCAATTTAGCAATGCTGCTTAGTACGTATGGCTTTGGGCGCAGTGCTCTCTGCTCATAATTTAGATGGTCCTTTGATCCACCATGCTGGGCTCATGGAGAGGGCTTCCGAAAAGATTGGAGGATAATGGGCTTTTCTCATAGAGTTCCTTAACTCAAATATTTATTGTAGAAGAAGGAACTGATTTCTTGCACTGTATGTTCAGTCGACCAAATTAAGACACTGAAAGCAAAAAAAGCAGATTTTAACCCTGTGTTAGAATGAATTTCTCATAATTTGAGTTGTCGAAACATTAGAATGAACTGCCTTAATAGTGAGCTCCCTTTCAGTGAAAATATTCGCTGGGTGACCATCTGTTACAATACCATAAAAATAATTTCTGTACTGAATACATGTTCATTATAAAGTCCTTTCTGACTGTAAATTCTAAGAATCTGTAAACTATGTCAGTGCCATACTGTGGTTGGATTTTTCTGAAGGTAACAGCTAAGACTATGGAGAAGGACTTTAAAAATTCTCAAACCATTCTGTGATCAGCCTTGAACAACTGTGTAGCCCTTTTGCTTTTGCACTGTGGCAGGAAAAATTCTTAAGCTCTGTGTAATCTTTATGTGCCCTGAGAAAAACATCATACAGATACTACATTAAAATATAAAAGTGGTTTGACAATTTTCGTTACCATGACTCCCAGTTATATACCATATTATGAATATGAATATGCAGTCTGGTTCTTGTGGATTGATCTGTTCGTCCTGCATAGTTTTTAATCTGGACTTTAAAATATCTGTGATTTAAAAAGAAGTTACCCAAGGAGGTGAAGGAGTTAGAAATGACCCCAGAAAGAGACCCAGGCCAGGAAGCGGGTGGGAGCTTTCACAGGAATACAGCCTAGACCTCTCCATTGTAGCCACATATAGAATCAGCCTTACATGTGGGACCTTATGTGCTTTAAGAGCTCTGGGACTTTTCGGCCACATAGACAAGAGGGCAATTTTTCAGCCCAATCGTACTCAATATTTCCAATTATGATATAGTCCTGACCCTATTATTCAATTAACTTTGATGCCAGAAGTCAAAACCAGAACTGGGACCCCATGGCTCTTAAGTATTGGTCCCTATCCTGCCTATGCCTATAGCCAACCACACTGATTTTCAAGTTCTATGATCATTTTGCTACTATCATGTTGTGGTGAAAATCTGTATGTTGAACTGTTAAATGCTAATCATTTTTAAGTGCATGAAACCTGGGGCCTTCTCTTTCTACTTGCACTCTGCTTATAATTGTTTCTATTTGTAGATCTCAGGCCTTCATAAAGACCTCCATCAACTCACAAAAATACTTGTCTTTATTAGAGTGGCATGTGGTCATTTGAATTAAAAAATTATGTGGGTATCTGATTCATAGGTATTTTGTCCATCCAAGACAAGTGTTAATTTTCTTGGCCCGTCAACTGAAGCCCTTAGCCATACTAATTTTTTTCTGCCAAATTACACAATATCTTAATGAAAGTACTTAACATTTTAAGTGACAAAAACAGTGGCATTCGTGAGTAACACTCAGTGGGGTGCTGACATATAGTTTGACTAAGGTTAAAAAACACCAAAGGCTGAAATCTGTGAGTACCAGGAACTGTGCATATAGGTTTAGGAATTGACTGTGGACCCTAGAATGTACAGTGCAATATTTTCAGTAGGTATTCTTTTAAAGAACATTAGATTTGGGGGATAATATATTTCTAATTAGGACTATACTGTCTTTCAATGGTCCATTAAAACATGATACAGAATATTTATTTAGTTTATTGTCATGTCAGGGGGCCTCAGATTCTGTGTCTTCAGTGGATTGATGAATTTCAGGTTAATTTGTGCCTGCCTCAGTCAGCTCTACTTTATCCTGAGGTATTCCACAATCTTCTTGTTGCAGGTGCTGCTAAAACGAAAAACAAAAAAACAAAAAAAAACTCAAAATTGTGTATCAGATATTTTCTTTCAACTGTAAAAAAAAAATCTGTGTTAAAGTGAATAAAAAGTGCATTTTGAATAACCAACACACAAAGCTTGTGTTTCTTCTCTCCCTTTCTTTTTGAGCAATTGCTGGAGGTGACAAACCATAATTATCAATTAAGTTACCCTTTCAGGTCACACTGGTTATGGCCTCTGGTCATGTTTCCCATGACTCCAAGCAGCCACTACCTAGTGATGAGACATACTGCTGTCTTCATTGAGAAGCTGACTCAAAAGACCGGGATGGGGAGATCCATTTTATTTGATACCACTTCGTAATGCATGAAGAGTATTTGGACTGGAAATTGTATCTTAATTCTTAACCACTGCACAATATATTCATATAACAAAGCTGCACTTATATCCCCTAAATTTATACAAATAATAATAAGAAGAAAAAAATCTCTTTATAGTAAACAGTTGCATAAAAAATTCAAAATAAAGCATGTTAGACAAAATATATATATTCCCTTTATTTCTTGACTAGTGAATTGTCTAGACCTTAGGAAAACATGAAAAAAATAGGTGAAACATCAGAAAAACAAATGTTTTATTAAATATTCTGTTATCTTGCCTCTTACATATTGGACTTTAAAGATACTTTAGCTTCGGTCAGGCTCGGGGGCTCACACCTGTAATCCCAGCACTTTGAGAGGCCAGGCAAGAGGATTGCCTGAGCCCAGGGATTCAAGACAGCCTGGGCAACTTGGCTACAATAAGCCAAAAAAATAAGCCAAGTGTGATGGCACATGTCTGTAGTTCCAGCTACTTGGAAAGTTGAAGCGGAAGGATCACCTGAGCCCAACAGGTTGAGGCTTCAGTGGCCATGAGCGTGCCACTGTACTCGAGTTTGGGCGACAGAGTGAGACTCCTAGATAGATAGATAGATAGATAGATAGATAGATAGATAGATAGATAGATAGATAGATAGATAGAGTGAGACTCCTAGATAGGTAGGTAGATAGATAGATAGATAGATAGATAGATAGATAGATAGATAGATAGATAGATGATAGATAGATAGACATTAACATCATATGGTTTGAATATACATAATGGTGATTTTTAAATTATAGACAAAAGTCTCTCTACAGCACTTAATTTCATTACCTTGATTCCATCTGTAACAGTCCTCTTCTCCCCTCTGTCTGTTTTTGCCTATTGGAACTTTGGGTAGTTGAAACTGGGGGGCAGGTATTTTTGTTTTTTGTTTTTTTGCCACACTGACCATTTCCATCTCTGGGTATTATCATTAAACAAATTATCAGACCATGCTTCAAATACAGCACCTTTTTTTTTTGTAGGAGTCTCATGCTGTCACCCAGGCTGGGGTGAAGTGACATGATCACAGCCATTGCAGCCTCGATCCGCTGTGCTCAGATCATTCTTCCACCTCAGCCTTCCAAGTAGCTGGGACTACAGGCACGTATCACTATACTTGGATAATTTTTTAAGTTATTGTAGAGACAAGGTCTCATCAAGTTGTCCGGGCTGTTCTCAAACTTCTAGTCTCAGGCAATCCTTTCACCTCAGCCTCCCAAAGTGCTGGGATTACAAGCATGAGCCACCACACCCAGCCCCAAATCATTTTGACTAGACTATAATAATGCAACTTTTAGGCTATAGAGGGTCATATATTTATGAGCCCCTTGAAAAGCATTTGTTCATCCATAACTGATATTTTAAGAGCAGAAAGCTAGCTTTCTCTCTGCTGTTTTTCTACCTAATTCATCACTCAATAAGAAATCTCCTTATGATGTCTTAAGAAATAGTAGTCTCATTTTTTGAGAAATGGTTGGACTATAGTGCTTCCAGAAGGTGAAAGGTGTGGGATACATGGTTTCTCTCCAATCCTATAATTGTATTTTTTTTTAAGTTGGAGTCTCACTCTTGTCTCCCAGGCTGGAGTGTAGTTGGCACGCTCATGGCCACCACAGCCTCAACCTGCTGGGTTTAGGGGATCCTTCCGCCTCAGCCTTCCAAGTAGCTGGAACTACAGACACATGCCGCCACACTCAGCTAGTTTTTGTGATTTATTGTAAACACGAGGTCTCACCAAGTTTCCCAGGGTGGTCTTGAACCCCTGGGCTCAGGCAATCCACTCGCCTCGGCCTCCCAAAGTGCTGGAATTACAGGCTGAGCCACCGTGCCCCTTCGGGTCCCCTCCTACTCTGGGAGTTTTTCTGTCCTCTCAATAAATTCTACTTTCAAAAAAAAAAAGTCACTGGAAAATAGAGAAGTCAATTTGAGTAATTTCAAGATGGGAAATAGATAGAGGTAGACATCTCTATTTTCATTTGAATTACCCAAAGTTGTTCCTGCAATGTTTTTTGTTTTATGGTTTTTGGTTTTTTTAACCTCAGTGATCCAAATAATTATTTCACTTTTTTCTCTCCTTGCTGTGGAGATATAGGATTTATTACAATGGAGTGCTTTTCTGATTTTAGGGCAGATAAACTATGATATACTGTCTTAGTTCATCCAGGCTGCTCTACAAAATACCATTATCTGGGTAGCTTGTAAGCAACAGAAATTTATTTCTCACAGTTCTGGGGTATAGGAAGTCCAAAACCAAGGTGCCAGCAGATTTCGTGTCTGATGAGGGCCTGATTTCTCATTCATAGATGGCATCTTCTAGCAGTGTGGAAGGGGTGAGAGGTCTCTTTGGTGCCTCTTTTTTATAAGGACACTATATAGCAGGATGTCTATGAGGGCTTCACCCTCATGACCTAATCATCCCTCAAAGTCCCCAACTCCTAATACCATCACCTTGAGGATTAGTATTTCAACCTATGAATTTTGAGGGGACATAAACATTCAGGCCATAGCATAAACCTTTCTGATAAAATATTAATATATGGGCATGATTTGGGATAGTCATTAATGTTCTTTTCTTCCAAACTGGCCTGCTTAATTCCTCAAGTCTTCATCAACAGTAGAGCACTCATTATTTTCTTTCTTTCTTTCTTTCTTTCTTCTTTCTTTCTTTCTTTCTTTCTTTCTTTCTTTCTTTCTTTCGAGTCAGAGTCTCACTCTGTTGCCCAGGCTGGAGTGCAGTGACATGCTCACAGCCACCACAGCCTCGACCTGCTGGGTTCAGGCAATTCTTCCACCTCAGCCTTCCAAGAAGCTGGAACTACAGGCATGCACTACCGTGCCTGACTTATTATAGATTTGTTTTAATTGTAGAGTTGAGGTCTCACTAAGTTGCCCAGACTGATCTCAAGCCCCTGAGCTCAGACAATCCTCTCACTTTGGCCTCCCAAAGTGCTAGGATTACAGGTTTGAGCCGCTGCGCCCAGCCAAGCACTCATTCTTTAAGAGAAAGAAGGAATAATGACAGTCGCTAGCCGTGTTTACAGAATTAAGAAAAATTTTTAAAAATCTTATCTATATGCTTGCAAAGTTTGGTGAGCAAGGATCTGTCTTTTATTATTCTGCTGGTGGTAGCAATATTTATGTATGTTTGTTTTACGGAGTAAGAGGTTACTTACTGTTTGCCAGTGAGAATAAGCATCTTCCTTCACAGTACAAGATGTAGTTATATAGGAATTGCCTCAGTGATCTGTATCTTCATAAATCTCTTTGTTTCCTTCAAGGAAACATAGAGAATTATGACTCAGCCATACAGAAAGTTCTTTTTTATTTTATTTTTATTTAATATTTTAAAGATGTGGGGTGCAGTTCAGGGTTAGGTATACAAATGTTCATTATGCAGGTACCCTTGTTGATGAGGTGTGCCCCCCTCCCCTGGCAGTTTCCGATTACTGCCAATACCACCCCCTGCTCCCCTGGCAGTTTCCCACTACTGCCAATCCTTTTCTTATAGTATTGTGATAATTGTTCGAGGTCTGCATGTGAGAGAGAACACGTGATACTCAGTTCTTTGTTTCTGTGATAGATCACTCAATATTAAAGACTCTAAGTCCATCCAAGTTGCTGCGAAGTTCATAGCTTTGTCTTTCTTTATGACTGTGTAATATTCCATCATGTATATGTACCACATTTTGGTTTTTTTTGAGTTGGAGTCTCACTCTGTCGCCCAGACTGGAGTGCAGTGGCCGCTCCCGGCCACCGCAGCCTCGACCTGCTGGGCTCCGGCGATCCTTTTGCCTCAGTCTTCCAAGTAGCCGGAATTACAGGCATGCGCTACCACGCCCGGCTGATTTTTTTATTTATTGTAGAGATGAGGTCTTGCTGCCCAGGTGAGTCGTACCACATTTTTTTAATCCAGTCTTCTTTTGATGGGCAGCACAGTTGATTCCATGTTTTTGCGATTTTGAATAATGCTGCAATAAGTATGCGTATGCGGGTATCTTTTTCATAGAGTGATTTGAGTTCCCAGTAGGGGGATTGCAGGATCGTATCGAAGGTCGGTTTTTAGATCATTTAGAAATCGGCAGACTGTTTCCACAGAGTTTGTATTAGTTTACATTCCCACCAACAGTGTAGAAGTGTTCCCTTTTCAATGCATCCTCTCCAGCGTCTGTTGTTTTTTGAGTTTTTGAATATGACCATCCTGACTTATAGAAAAGTTCACTAGTATCTCAGTGTGGTTTTAATTTGCATTTCTTTGATGACTTGTGGGAGACTGAGCATTTTTTCATGTATCTGTTGGCTGCTCGTATGTCTTCTTTTGAGAAGTGTCTATTCCTATCTTTTGGCCACTTTGTAATGGAGCTGTTTTTCAGAAAATTCTTTTTAAGCTATGGGTTTTGGGTGTGCAAGGATGCATATTTTTAAGTAATCTGTCAGTTCCTTTCATGCTCTATGAACTATGGGCAAACGTGTAATGAGTCTCACTACAGCATTCCTAAAGAGTTGGGATATGCTGCCTTAATGAAATGAGTAGCTATTAGTTCAACATCAACTGTTTTGATTAGAGTGAACCTTTCTGTGGTGCATTCATGAAGAAGCAAGAGATAGGTTCATATTTTCTCTTTTCCTTCATGTTGTTTCTAACTGCCTTTGAAACAGCGTATCCAAGTGTGTGTCCTGGAATACATTGCTCAAGATAGAGTCTGCTGATAGATGGACAAGTGTTGAGAACCTTTGAATCTTCTCTTTTCCCATTTGTTCCCCACTAGAATTGCTAAATCTTAGTGTCGCCAGTAAATGCTTTAAAACTTTGTCTTTTTTTTCTTATTAAAGTGTTATACACATCCATGGCAAAGAAATGAGAGACCAAAAGAAATAGAAAAGCAAGTTAAAATAAAGTCATCTGTAATCCAATAACCCTAAAATAACCAAATTTTAACTATTTAGTGTGGATTTTAACGTATTTATATATACTTTTGAAATGGCATTATACTGCACATGCTGATTGTAATATATATATTACTAGTATATATATATATATATATATACTAGTGAACTTTTCTATAAGTCATTACATGTACTGGTAAAGATTATATTTTATATTTAATATTCCAGTGAAAAGATGTAGCCCAATTACCCATATTGCCAAACATTTCATGAAACACCTATTGCTAGTCGTTTAGGTTATTTTCCAGCTGCCTTCTTTTCATAAAATAAAGCAGTAGTAAAGACCCCTGATATTAACTTAACTCATATTTCTGTTTATTTCCTATAAGTAAAACTTCTAAATCAAAGAGTATAAGTATTTTATGACTTTTAATATACATTGGCAAATCGACCTCTGAAAGTTATCCCAAATGACATCAATGCCACTAGAATAAGAGGAGACCCAACTTTCCAAACACCCACACATTTGGAATGTTATCTTTTTTAACCACATTTGTTCAATGTGATAGATGAAAAAGTGATCTCGTTTTCATTTTCATTTGGTTAATTCTTTGAGAGTAGTAGTTGTTTATGTATTTATTAGCCATATTTTGAGTGAATGAACCATTATGGACCTTAGTCTATTTTATATGGGGAACATTCATTTTGGATTCTTATTGATTTCTAGGTACTCTTTTTTATATTGTGGCTATTAACCTTTGATCTTATCCATATTGCTGGTTTTCTGCAATCTCTTCCCATATCTCTTGCCTTTTAACTTTGCTTCTGGAATTTTAAAAACATATTACCATATTATTTAAAGGTTTATATTATGATAAAATAGAAAATTGTATGTGGCAGAGAGAGAAATGTCTATTTGATTTGTCCTTTTCCTGATCACATTTGAGACTACGAATTACTTTTATTTCGAAAGATTGCAAGTGTAAGTTTGTGTCAACATGATAAAATAATTGAAGAAAAAAATTCATTCAGATGCTTTATCTGCATGATGTCAAATGACTGGATTACATTGAGCTTATTATTGCTAGAATAAATAGATTATTCTGAAGTCTTGTACAAATACTGATTAAAAAAAAGTTCTGCTTTCAACCACAAGAGGGCAATAAAGACCAGTTAGTGTTCAGTCGTAGACCACCCCACCCTCCACCCCGCCTTTTTTTTTTTTTTTTTTTTTTTTTTTACAGACTGTTAGAACTGACCAGGAAGCTAGAAATTAAAATTACCCTTCCTTATTTCACACATGGGAAAATTGAAATCTGGAGTGGTTAAACGACGTGTTCAAGGCCATAGATATGGATAGTCAAGGCCATAGATATGGATAGTCAGAGAGTTATGTCGTAGACACTTTCAAGTTTACCACACTGTAATTTAGTCAAATTGACACAAACCACAAACACATTTTCTTCTGATTTTGAGATTGCTTCACTTTTAAAAATTGAGGTAAAATTCACATACAGCACTAGCCATCTTAAATGTACAATTCAGTTGCATCTAGTGTATTCACAAGGTTGTAAGCACACATTTTTAATCTCCTAGATTCAAATCCTAGTCATTTCTCAAAATGAATATGTTACCTCAGGCTACTTGTGGGAACTTGTTGTGCCTCTTCAGATTACGTAGGGAGATAATAGTGTCTTCCTCTGGGTTGTTGTGAGGATTACCAGAAAAAAATATGTACAAGTGCCTAGCAACATGTTTGACAAAGAGCAAATAAGAAATAAATTATTTATATCTTTCAAGATGGTAGCTGCTTGCCACCTAGTATTAGCATATTTATTTCACATAAAAAATAAAAATAGACCGGGCACTGTGGCTCACACCTGTAGTCCCAGCACTTTGGGAGGAGGAAGCAAGAGGATTGCCTGAGCCCAGGGGTTCGAGACTAGCCTGGGCAACTTAGTCTCTACAATAAACCAAAAAATAAACCAAAAAATTTGCCAGGCATGGTGGCAAGTACCTGTAGTTCCAGTTAGTCAGGAGGTTGAGGCAGTTCAGCCATGAGTGTGCCACTGCATTCCATCCCAGGTGACAGAGTAAGACTCCAACTCAAAAAAAAAAAAAAGAAAAGAAAATGAAAAATAAAAAATATAAAAATAGATGCCAGGATAGATTTTTCCCTTCTCATAACTATTATGTCTTTATTTATAATGTGTGCTCAGAAGTTAAAAATTATTTAAAAGAACTTCATTAAAATGGTTCTTGTAACATAATTGGCAACAGATGGCAGTATTTAATAGATGCGAAAGACCTTTTTTAAAGCAAACAGATTTCTTAGAAGAATTCTGGAAAAAGGAAGATAATTCGAGTTTAGGAGTGAGGTGCAGAAAGTCTGGTGATATATATGTTATTTTAGGTCAAATGCTGGAACAGACTCTAAGGTACTATGTCACAATCCCCTGTTTTTATAGACAATAAAACTGAGGAACAGAGAAGTTAAGCAAATTCCTGAAGGTTTCACAGTAGCCAGTGCCTGCTCAGGCCTAATAATGCTCCTGTTTCTCAGTCCCTATCTGGGACCAGAATTTTAACAATGTAGCTTAAAGGATACAGAGAGATGGGGATGAGGAGGAAATAAAACCTGAGAAGGAAAGAAAGGAAGGTTCGTTTTAAACCAAGCAGGATTTGGACTTCAGATGGTGGAAGGGGCAAAAGCCAACAGTAGCAGGCAGCTCTCACCTGGGAGAAATGTCCTTAATGACAGTCATATCCTTATTATTCCTCCCAAGGAGGTAACTTTAGAAACGACTGAGGAGGTATGCCTACCCCATAGTCTTTGACTTATTGAATAAACAAAAGCTACTTAAAATTGCTGTTGAAGCCGGGCTCGGTGGCTCAGCCTGTAATCCCGCGCCTTTGGGAGGCTGAGGTGAGTGGTTCAAGACCCACCAGGGCAGCGAGACCTCATCTCTACAATAAATCAAAAAATCAGCTGGGCGTGGTAGCACATGCCTGTAATTCCGGCTACTCGGAAGGCTGAGGTGGAAGGATCGCCGGGGCCCAGCAGGTCGAGGCTGCAGTGGCCGGGAGCGGCCGCTGCACTCCAGTCTGGGCGACAGAGTGAGACTCCTATTAAAAAAAAAAAAAAAAACATTGCTGTTGAAATCAAAGTTGTTGGTTTTTATTAGTGACCCAAGTGTTTAAAAGTCTGATTAAAAATTATCTAAATTAATACAATCTAAGTGTCTTACTAAATAGAACAAGGAAAGAGATGTCTGACAGGGAAGAACTCCAAGATCCTGTTATTCAGTTCCACATTCTCCTTGTTTCTTTCATGTAGAAATAAAATAAGGAAAATAGCTATTGGCAATTAATTGTGGAAATTGCTGTTTAATTGATGATTATGTAGCGACTGTTAGCTGCTATGGACTGAATGTTTGTGCCCTCCAAAACTAATATATTGAAGCCCTAATCCCCCATGTTATGTAGATGGAGTTCTGGGGAGGTAATTAACGTCAGATTAGGTCATGAGAGTGGAGCCCTTGTGATGGCATTAGTGACCTCACAAGAAGGAAAATAGATTGGAGGGCCACCGCCCCCTCCCCCACTTTGGGCTACAAGAGGATTCAGTAAGAAGGCAAATGTTTGCAAACCATGAAAGGATCGGCACCAGGTAGTGAATCCGCCAGGACCTTGATCTTGGACTTCCCAGCCTCCAGAAATATGAGAAACCAATTTCTGTTGTTTGAGCCATTCAGTCTTCGATATTTTGCTATAGCAGCCTGAGTGGACTGAGACAGTAACTTTTGTTATCAGCCATAATTCAGCTAAATGAGCCTTCTATGTCTTTAGTTACAGTAGTAAAAGCTGGTTTATCTAACATTGCTGCAGAGATCTTTCTTAACTGGCATTTCCGTACTTCAATATTATAATGAAAATTAATATTTGTAATGGTGAGTCCTAGATATTGCAAAAGCTCAAATTACTTTCTAGATCATAAAAGAAAAAATAAGGGGTATTATTGTTAGGTCTATACTATAGTATGGAAAATAGGCCTACCATGGGCATTGTGTATTGATATGGTATGTATAGTAACAATAACCGACAATATTCTATTTCCCTAAAATGAAGAGTTCATTTTTCTTTTCTTCCCCACTTCACCTTTATTACCACCACAGAATCTTGTGGGGGATTCAGGGTACGATTTTTAGACCAAACTCTTCCCAGTGCTTGAGTACTTTCACCGAATGTCTGCCAAGTGGTCATAGAATCAATGCCGGAATACCACAGGTGAGAGTAAACTTACCATTTTTCAGAGCAGATGATTATATCTTGCCAAAATGGTATATGATTCCTTATGTTGAATAAAATTCTAACTTCTTGTGATGTCTACTGCTTGGTCCTAGGATCACTCAAAACAAGTATTCCATATGACACAGACCCCCCCCAGTATCTAAAGACAGCTCTTTCCCTCCTAGAAATTATTTTAGGACTTAAACTATCCCCAGGTTCTTCAGTGAAATAGGACACAGTTAAGCTCCTCCTTATTGTAGTAATTAAGTAACTATCTGTTCAGTGTCTACCCAGCATCAGGCACTATTCAAGCTACAAAGATTGAAGAGAGCAAATGAGAAGTGGCAGAAGCACAATGAATGCCATGTTTGTCACATTAGGGAATGTGGACATATTGTAAAAGGAAAAAGGAATAAAAGAAGGTATTTTAAGTTACCTTAAAGTTATCTGAGTTACAGAATGACTGGGAAGTGGAGGATGGGATTGTGGTGGGAGTGGAAGTGAAAAGTCTAGAAAAGGATGACCAGTGAGAAGGCTATAACAATAAACAGAAAAAGATGAAGAATTATGCAAGTCATGCCATGGCATTTAGACTTGATTCTGCCAATGCCTTCAAAGAAGCATCGACAGAAGAGCAGATCAATTGAAGCAGATCCACGTGGGGTCCTTGTTAAAATGCAGATTCTTGAGCCCCACCCTGCCCTGCTTACTTAAAGTCTCTAGGGGTGATGCAGCCCAGGCATCTTCCTCTCATCAGGTTTTTCTGGGACTGACGAACGTGAGGGTTAGGCATTGAAAAAACCTGGGAGTCAGCAGTCAGACAGTTTGGCAGGCAATTGAACATTCACAGGCATCCAGACCTCAGAGACGCTGACTGCACCAAGACAAAAGGGTTTGGAAATGTCCTGGCCCAGGGCAGGGACTCACTTGCCCCTCCACCTGCACCAATTGTTCCTCCACTCTGCCTGGTTGGTATTCTCTCTTTCTCAGTGTTGAGACTTAAATATCGCCTCCTTGGAGTTCTTTCCTGGCCTCCTACCTCATCTTATAGGTATTAACAACATCCTGGGTTTTTTAAAACCTTATTATGTTTATCACAATATAGTAACATAATATCACATTCATGTGTGTGGTTCTTCAGAGATGCTCCTCCCTACTAGACTTTAAGTGCCACAAGGTTGAGGCCCATGCTTAATTTTCTCATCTCTGTGCTCCCTCCAGCACCTATCCCAGAGCCAGTCACTAAGTGCCAGATATATATATATATTATATATATATATATTCAGTTAAATATTTTTAAATTAAGCCAGGCACATTGGTGCACACCTGTAGTCCCTGCTATTCAGGAGGCTGAGGCAGGAGGATTGCTTGAGCCTAGGGGTTACTAGTCTAGGCCACATAGTAAGACTTGACTCTAAAAATTGAATGAATACATGAAAGAACAGATGAGGAGACACTGGTGCTCGCCCCAGCTTGGATGACAGCGATAAGTGGCAGTGGCTTCGTGGGACCCATCCTAAGTGCTCTGGTAGCAAAGATTATTGCAACAATATTGTCTTAGCTCAGGCTGCCTTTAAAAATTTCCACAGACTGGGTGACTAAAAACAATAGAAATTGATTTCTTGGCCGGGTTTGGTGGCTCAGCCTGTAATCCCAGCACTCTGGGAGGCTGAGGCGAGTGGATTGCCTGAGGTTGCGGGTTCGAGACCCACCCTGGCAACTTGGCGAGACCTCGTCTCTACAATAAATCAAAAATTAGCCAGGCGTGGTAGTGCATGCCAGTAGTTCCCGCTACTTGGAAGCTGAGGCAGAAGGATCGCTGGAGCCCACCAGGTCGACACTGGAGTGGCTGTGAGCATGCCACTGCTCTCCAGCCTGAGCGACAGAGTGAGACTCCAACTGAAAGAAAGAAAGAAAGAAAGAAAGAAAGAAAGAAAGAAAGAAAGAAAGAAAGAAAGAAAGAAAGAAAGAAAGAAAGAAAGAAATTGATTTCTCACTGCTCTGGAGGCTGGAAGTTCAAGACCAGAGTGCCAGCATAGCCAGGTTCTGGTGAGGGCCCTCCTCGTAGCTTGCAGATGACCACCTTCTCACTGTATTCTCACATTACAGAGAGAGAAAAAGAGAGAAAGGAACACAGCACACATGTTAGCTCTGGCATCTTCCTCTTACAGGGACGTCAATCCCATTGTAGGGACTTCATCCTCATGACCTCATTCAAACCTAATTACCCCTGAAAGGCCTCATCTTTAAATACCATCCTACTAGGAGTTAGGGCTTCAACAGGTCAATTTCACAAGCATTCAATCTAGAACAACTGTTCATTGGTTTGAACGGTGACAAATAAAAACTTGGGCACCTTCTTCACAGGTTCAAGTTTTTAAACAAAAACTGAAGTCACTCCCAAAAACCTACAGCAAACAGAAAAGCTGAGTCAGCCAGGTCTTGGGCAAGAGGCTAGGGGCAGGGCAGCAATTCCAGCTGGTAACAGCCAGAATGTTACATTTCCTCCAGAAAGGCAGACCTGAGAGTTCATGGCTCAACAGACCGAGCTCTGGAGAACGAGGATCTCTGCTGAGGCCAGTAGACAACAGTTATGATGTGTTCATTAAGTCGTGTGCTAACTACTTTACATGCATTTCCAGCAATCTCTTGATGTAGGCGCTATTGTCTTTCCTATTTTATAGATGAGGGGGCTCAGGCTTTGTCAGGCTGAACAGTTTTTCAGGGCCATATACCTTGGAAGAGCCAGAGCTGGGTTGTGAACCCACCAAGTCTGGCCCCAGAGTCCCTGCTCTTCGTGGCAACGTGTGTGTGCTGCCTCATGAGTACAACCAAAGACTCAGACACAGAGAAAACAAGCAATGTCCCTAGGGTCACATAGCTGGATAATGCCAGTGCTAGAACTAGAAATAAGGTTCCTTCTCCCCACTCTGTCTCTCCTCCCCACGTGGTCCCAATCCCTCTGAGTACAATAGGGATAACTTGTCTCATTTGAACTAGACAAATAGAGTCCCAGCAACCTGGACAGAAAGCCTCAATGCTATGACTGAACTTTCCGTGACTGCTCAGCACTCAGAAGATTCCAAGACTGGGCAGCAATTGTGGGAATAGGCCTTCTGGGTTTGCCCACAGCTTTGGAGAAGGAAGACAGCCCAGATGAGTACCATGGTCACCCCACAGCCTCCAGATGTGCCATGCACCCACTTGAGTCCCTGGGCCTCCAGGAATCTCTCTCACGGCCCCATTGGGGGAGCCTGCCACTGCATCTGTTCCTCCCCTTGGTTTTTCTCTGACTAGTTGTTGGGGCTGGAGGAAATGTAACATTCTGGCTGTCGTCACCCAGAAGAGGCTGTTTGCAGATTACCTGAGCCGCCCCTTCAGAATGTGTGCAGATGAATACACACCACATGTGATCCCATGCAAAAGCATGTGTGCTTCTCATCTCAGCACCCTTGAAAACACTGCGAGAGAGACCAATACTCCTGAGCCTCAGAGGCCACCAGCCCACAACTCTACACACAGCAGATGTAAGACAGACACTGAGGGCCCACCCTCAGGGAGGCAGGAAAGCTGGGGAGTCAGAAGCCAGGTGGACCGGGGCTAAGGAAAGCAAGCCAGCAAGAGTCAGAGACCCCTTCCACCTTGGCCTCGGGGATCTAGCCTACCAGCTGGAATTGCCGCCCTCCCCCTGGCCTCTTGCCCAAGACCTGGCTGCCTCAACTTTTCTGTTTGCTGTAGGTTTTGGGGAGTGATTTCAGTTTTTGCTTAAAAACTTGAACCTGTGAAGAAGGTGCCCGAGTTTTTGTTTGTCACCATTGAAACCAACGAACAGTTGCTGGACCGGGCAGGTTCCTCCCATCCAGGGCTTTTAATGAGAAGTTTTGCCATGTTAGGCGACTAGGATGACTAATTCAGTGAAGAAGCCCAGGGAATGCTATTCAGAGAAAAGTCTCTAGACAGTGGGAGAGGCAGGGAAGGGCTGCTACGTATCATAGGAGGAAAAGGGTCTGGGGTGACAGTAGTAGAGATAAGGAGATGAAAGAAGGCCCCACAGGAATCACTGACAGTGTTTGCTTTCTGTAAGAAGTTTTAAACAGAAAAGTGATTGAAGATTGTGATTGCCTTTTTAAAAAGTCCTCTGACTGTATTGAGGAGATGGATCAGATTTGGAGCTAGAAAAAAGGCAGCAGGAGCAGAGAGGAGTCTCTTTCCATCATTCAGGTTTCAGTTGTAATGACAGGAAAATGTAAGACTGACAGGATTACATATGTGTCATGAAGGAAAAGTCTAGGATGATTTTTTTTCTGAGCACTGTTTTCTGAGCAAACTCTTATTTCTCTCTTAAAATGTATCACCAGGTCTCATACATTCCTTTCTATTTGTAGTTTGTTGTCAGTCTTATCAAGAACGAGTATTGGAGTGGTCAAGTGCTTTTCTGTGCCCATTGAAGTAATCATTTTTCTCTATATTGAAATAATATTGCATAATCACATTATTGAGCTTCTGTTATTTAGACAACACTGCATTTTATGAAAAAAAATTCTTTTAAATCACAGTATGTAAATATTTTTACCTGTTTCTGGATTCAGTTTGGTAGTGTCTCTGATGATTTATGTGTCTATATTTGTGTTTTTTGGGGTTTTTTTTGAGTTGGAGTCTCACTCTGTCACCCAGACTGGAGTGCAGTGGCCACTCCCGGCCACCGCAGCCTTGACCTGCTGGGCTCCGGCAATCCTTCCGCCTCAGCCTTCCAAGTAGCCAGAATTACAGGCATGCGCTACCACGCCCGGCGATATTTTGATTTATTGTAGAGATGAGTTCTCGCTGCCCAGGCGGGTCTGGAACCTGCGGGCTTAGGCAATCCACTCACCTCAGCCTCCCAAAGGCGCAGGTTTACAGGCTGAGCCACCGAGCCTGGCTGTGTCTATATTTGTAGGAAATATTGGTCCATAGTCTTCTTTACTTGTGATTTTTTTTCTGATTAGGTATCATGATAATATTAGCTAATAGACAAATTGGAAATAGTGACCTCTTTTTCCATTGTTAGAAATTTTTGTGAAGACATTAATTTCCCATTAAATGTTGATGGAATTTACCATTCAAAAAATAATAAAATATAATGTGTCATTTTTGCTGTGTTTGAAGCATCAAAAAAGTAGAATGCAACCATTAACTTCTTCCCAGCAGCATGGAATCTAGTGATAGCCCATGTCCTAGCACATGGAAGATGGGGCAGACTTTGGGCCATGGGAACCCTCCCAACCATCTCGTTTTCCCTCTCCTAGGAACTTTTCTGTCTGTTTTTCTCAAGATAACCAGATCCTGTTAATTCAAAATAAAATTACATTGGTTTTCTTTGCAACCACAATAAGCTTTCTTCCCTTTCTCCTTCCCTTCTTTCTTCTTTCTCTTTAGTTTTTTCTTCTTCAAATAGTTATGTGAAGAGTGTTTACTATGTGCCAGGCGCTGGGTTAGGCACAAGAAGCTCATTATTAATTAAACCTATTAGGTGGGTTTCACATGTGCTAATACTGTTCAACCTTGTACCACCCTCTTATACTAGAGCAATTAATGTGGAGCACATAGGGATAGGAGGCTATTACCATATTCAAGGTATGGCAACTAGTACTGTGTAAATACATTTAGCCCTGTTAAATTGCATCTTGTTACAGCTGATCTGTGGTCACAATCTCTTAAGATAGTTTCTTATCCTAATTCTGGTAGCCACTATAACTGCTATCACTCTCAACATTTGACATCCACAAATTTAATATGTAATCCTTTTATATCTTCACCTAAGTCATCGATTAAAAATGTGAACAGGATGCACTCAAAGACAGAGCCCTTAAGATTGACATAACCCCACTAATTAGCACTTTTAGGGTGTAGACATTCAACTGATTACAAGCCCACATAACTATATTATCAAATAGTCAAAGTTCCTTCTATATTATCCCCAAGACTATCATGAAGAGAACTGGTTACGTCTCTTCCTGATGTCTAAGTACATTCTCATCACTTTGGCATAGATGGGAACTGAGTGACCATCAAGAGTCTATCACATATATGCACCTAACAACAGAACCCCAAAGTACGTGATGCATAAAACTGACAGAATAGAAGGGAGAAATAGACATTTCAATAGTAATAGTTGAAGATTTCAATACCTGACTTGAAATAATGCATAGAATAGCTAGACAAATGATCAACAAGGAAATAAGAGACTTGAATAACAGTACATACCAAGTTGATTTAACAAGTAACTACAGAAAACTCTACCCGCAAAGCAGCAATATATATATTCTTCTCCAGTGCACAAGGAACATTTCTCAGTATAGATCATGTACATAATTTATGCTACATATATAATAGCATTAAAAAATAAAACACTTAGAAATATATTTTTTAAATGCAAAATTTGTACACTGAAAACAAGACAACATTGAAAGAAATTAAAGATCTAAATCAATGGAAAGATACATAGTGTTCATGAATTGGGAGACTCATTATTATTATTATTATTATTATTATTATTATTACTAGTTGGTGTCTCACTTTGTAGCCGACTGGAGTGCAGTGGCATGCTCCCGGTCACCACAGCCTCGACCTGCTGGACTCCAGTGATCCTTCTGCCTCAGCCTTCCAAGCAGCTGGAACTACAGGCACACGCTACCATGCCCGGCTAACTGTTTGATTTATTGTAGAGATGAGGTCTTGCCAAGTTGCTCGCAGGCTCAGGCAATCCACTCGCCTCATCTTCCCAAAGTGCTGAGATTACAAGCTGAGCCACCAGGCCTGGCCTGACTCCTTATTCTTAAGCTGGCAATATTCTCCAAATTGACCTATGGAATCCATACAAGCCTTAGTAACATCCAAACTGACTTTCTTTTTTTTTATTTTACAAAAACTGACAAGTTGATATTGAAATTGATATGAAAATGTAAAAATCTCCGAATAGCTAATACAAACTTGAAAAAGAACAAAGAGGACTCACTTCTGAATTTTAAAACTTACTACAAAGCTACAATAATCAAGACTGCATAGTAATAACATAACAATAGACATATAGATTCATGTAATGAAATTGAGAGCCCAGAAATAAACTCTTAAATTTATGGTCAATTTATTTTCAACCATGGTAATTTAACTGGAGAAATAATAGCCTTTCAACAAAAAGTCCTGGGATACCTGAATATTCACATGGAAAAACTTACTACAAAGCTACAATAATCAAGACTGCATAGTAATAACATAACAATAGACATATAGATTCATGTAATGAAATTGAGAGCCCAGAAATAAACTCTTAAATTTATGGTCAATTTATTTTCAACCATGGTAATTTAACTGGAGAAATAATAGCCTTTCAACAAAAAGTCCTGGGATACCTGAATATTCACATGGAAAAACTTACTACAAAGCTACAATAATCAAGACTGCATAGTAATAACATAACAATAGACATATAGATTCATGTAATGAAATTGAGAGCCCAGAAATAAACTCTTAAATTTATGGTCAATTTATTTTCAACCATGGTAATTTAACTGGAGAAATAATAGCCTTTCAACAAAAAGTCCTGGGATACCTGGATATTCACATGGAAAATAATGAAATTGGACCCTTGCCTTATACTATATACCAAAATTAACTCAAAATGGATTATAGACCTATGTGTAAGAGTTAAAACTATAAGCCAGGCTCGGTGGCTCAGCCTGTAATCTCACGCCTTTGGGAGGCTGAGGTGAGTGGATTGCCTGAGCCCGCGGGTTCGAGACCCGCTTGGGCAGTGAGACCTCATCTCTACAATAAATCAAAAAAATCAGCTGGGCGTGGTAGCGCATGCCTGTAATTCTGGCTACTCGGAAGGCTGAGGCAGAAAGATCGCCGGAGCCCAGCAAGTCAAGGCTGCGGTGGCCGGGAGCGACCACTGCAGTCCAGTCTGGGTGACAGAGTGAGACTCTAACTCAAAAAAAAAAAGAGTTAAAACTATAAAACTCTTAGAAGAAAACATAGGTGAAATCTGCATGACCTTGGATTAGGCAATGATTTTTTTTTTTGAGTTGGAATCTCACTCTGTCACCCAGACTGGAGTGCAGTGGCCGCTCCCGGCCACCGCAGCCTCGCCTGCTGGGCTCCGGTGATCCTTCCGCCTCAGCCTTCCGAATAGCTGGAATTACAGGCCTGCGCTACCACACCTGGCTGATTTTTTTATTTATTGTGGAGATGAGGTCTCGCTGCCCAGGCGGGTCTCAAACCCGCGGTCTCAGGCAATTCACTCACCTCAGCCTCCCAAAGGCGTGGGATTACAGGCTGAGCCACCGAGCCCAGCTGGCAATGATTTTTTTAGACATTTAATGATACCCAAAACAAGAGCAACAATATCAACAGTGGGTCAATTGGACTTCATCAAAATTAGACATTTTACTTCAAAGTTACTATCAAAAAAATGAAAAGACAATTCATAGAATGGGAGACAATTTTTTTAATTTTTTTTTTTTGAGTCGGAGTCTCACTCTGTGGCCCCGGGTGGAGCACAGTGGCATGCTCACAGCCACCTCAGCATCGACCTGCTGGGTTCAGGCGATCCTTCAGTCTCAGCCTTCCAAGTGGCCAGAACTACAGGTGTGCACTACCATGCCTGGCTAATTTTTTTATTCATTGTAGAGATGAGGTTTCGCCAAGTTGTCCAGGCTGGTCTCGAACCCGTTGGCTCAGGTAATCCACTCACCTCAGCCTCCCAAAGTGCTAGGATTACAGGCTGAGCCACTAAGCTCAGCCGGGAGAAAATATTTTAAAATCATGTATCTGATAAAGTACTGATAGCTAAAATATGTAAAGTACTCTTACAATTCAATAATAGGCACATAGCCCAATTTTAAAGTGGACAAAATACCTCATAAACATTTTTCTAAAAACATTCAAATAAGCACATAAAAACATCATTAGTCATTACAGAAATATAAATCAAAATTATAATAAAATATCACTTCATACCTACTTGGATGGCTGTAATCAAAATGCCAGATAATAACAAGTGCTGAGCCATTACACATCGCTCCTCCTGTGCCTGAGGCCAGCTGCGGTCGCCACTGCTCCTGCCGCCACCACCAAAACAGCCATTCCACATTGGACCATCAGTACCGGAGGTGAGCTTCAGCCGCCGCCACCAAGGCAGCCATTACACATTGCACGGCCCATGACTGAGACAATCCACGACTTCAGACCTTGAAGCCCCTGTGAGCAAGATCTGCTGAGGTCTACCAGACGTCCTGCCAGGTCGTGGATCTCCTCCTGTGTGCCTTGAGGCAACATCTCCCCTTAGGAGCGGACCAGCAGCTGTGATAAAGACCAACTGGAGCGAGGGATACCACCACCTGCTGTCAATTCAAGGTAGCAACACCAAAAGGGGAAACAATGGAAGCCTGACAGGTCAGACCTGAGTAGTGAACTGGGCAGTGGTGAACTGAGTGATGATCTGAACTGCCCTTCACAGCAGGCCAGGGGTAACTGATCCTAACTGTGAACAAACTTACCAGCTAGAAATCAGAGCTCAAAGGACATTCAACTTAAACGAAAAGCCTCAGAGTGTGCTTGATTGGTTCTGTTAGCCTACTGATTTGATTCTATATCTTCTGTTTTGTTCCCCTCCTTTTTTCTCCTTCTTTTCCTTTCTTTTCTTTTCTTCTCTCTGTAAACCATATCTTTGTATAGAGGAATAGCCCACCAATAAGGAGGTTGTTAAGCTTGTATGTTAGCAACATTGTATGTTTTAGGTTTTTTTTGTATGGGAGTTGGTTAGTTTGTAGCCATGGTCTATTGTTTGTCTATGTTTCAAGTTTTGTCTCTCTCTCCATTTGTTGGTACACTCGTCTGTTTTCACCCTTACTCCTCTCTCTCTCCACTCCCCTCTTCCCCCCACTGCCTGCTCCACTCTCTTCCCTCTGTTAACCGCATTTTATTTCAGGGAGTAAACCTACAACCCCACTGCACGAACAGAATTCAAGGCAGTAGGAAGTGGGTTTCAGATTATTCATACACCTGTCGGTAGATACCAGGACCTGCAGATAGATTCTGAATCACTGCTCCCCCTTAAGTAAATCTCAAAACTGCAAAAAGGACCACCCCCAACCTACAGTACAACTCCAGAATTGAACAAAGTAAGAGGGCATACATAAAGAATAGGAGATTGAACAAACAGATATAAAACCAATCGCTTTACCCCCGAATAACAGAATTAAAGAAGATGGTGACATGGAGGGAAGGAAAAAGTAGAGGGGGGAAAACTGCACAAATGAAGAAAAAACAAAAGAAGAATATAGGTCTCACACAGACCCCTGGGAGATCAGACACTGAGAAAACAGATTCTGAAACACAAACAATGAAGAGTCCCCAGAATGACTGGGCACATGTAACAAACCCAGACATCAAGACATTAATAAAGAGAATTTTAAAAATTGAGGAAAGACAAGAGGAAAATAGGAAGGAGCTGATGTCAGAAATAACTGCAGTAAAGAATACTGTGATGGAAATAAATAACAAACTAATAAGCATGGAAAGCAGAATTAGCCAAGCAGAAGAAAGAATCTCAGAGCTCAAAGACCAAAACACAGAACTAACCCAAACTGTCAAAAGCACAGAAAAGAAGCTCAAAAAGACAGAACAAAACCTTCAAGAGATGAATGACCACTTTAAGAGACCAAACCTAAGAGTAATTGGCCTTCCTGAGGCAAAGAGAGAAACAGAGGCCACACTGGAACAAACATTTCATGAAATCATTCAAGAAAACTTCCCTCATCTCATCAAGGATGATAAAATTCAAACACAAAAGATTCAGAGAACCCCTGCAAGAAAACAAATAAGAAGACTAACTCCCAGACATATAATAATTTGCCTAAACAAAGTAGGTATAAAAGAAAAAATCCTAAAGGCAGCAAGAGAAAAAGGTCAGACTACCTACCAGGGAAGACCAATTAGAATAGCAGCAGATTTATCTACAGAAACCCTCCAGGCTAGGAGAGCTTGGAGCCCTATCTTCAAAGTTCTAAAAGATAAACACTTTCAACCGAGAATAACCTACCCAGCCAAGTTAAGCTTCATGAGTGAGGGAGAATTGAAATCTTTCCCAGATATCCAATCCCTAAGAACCTATGTTGCCACCAAACCACCTCTGCAAGAAACACTTAAAGTAGTGAATACAGAAGAAAAGGAAAAAAGAACAACAACGTTCTTCACAAGAGTACAGGCAAAGGATTAAAAACACACATGATCCAACTCTAAAACCAAAAGAAAGACAACACATAAACAGTAAGAACAACAACTCTGTAAGAACATTATGATAGGGATCAACTCTCACATTTGAATAATTAGTTTGAATGTGAACGGACTAAATGCATCACTGAAAATACTTAGAATGGAAAAATGGATAAAATATCACCATGCAACAATCTATTGCCTTCAAGAGACTCACCTCACTAGAAAGGACACTCACAGACTCAAA
>NW_007076570.1:0-441 GCF_000164805.1 Carlito syrichta | reverse complement strand
CAACTTGGCGAGACCTCATCTCTACAATAAATCAAAAACCAGCTGGGCGTGGTAGCGCGCACCTATAATTCCGGCTACTCGGAAGGCTGAGGTGGAAGGATCGCCAGAGCCCAGTGAGTCGAGGCTGTAATGGCCGGGAGCAGCTACTGCACTCCAGACTGGGCGACAGAGTGAGACTCCAACTCAAAAAAAAAAAACATATATATACAACTTTTTTCAGTATTAAATGTATTAAATGAGCTGGGCTCGGTGGCTCAGCCTGTAATCCTGCACCTTTGGGAAGTTGAGGTGAGTGGATTGCCTGAGCCCACGGGTTTGAGATCCGCCTGGGCAGCGAGACCTCATCTCTATGATAAATCAAAAAATCAGCCGGGCGTGGTAGTGCATGCCTGTAATTCCGGCTACTCGGAAGGCTGAGGTGGAAGGATCACCGGAACCCAC
>NW_007076569.1:914688-952095 GCF_000164805.1 Carlito syrichta | reverse complement strand
GCGCGCGCGGGCTTTTCGGAGGACAAAGAAGAAGGCTTATATGAGATGATTGCTATTTTTAAAATGGCTCCCAACAATTTCCTGCCCTTGAGGAAGCCTGTAGTAAAAATGCAATGGTTCTTAAGCTTTTTGGTCTCAGAGCTCTTTTACAGTCTTAAAAATAATTGAAATAATTTTTATTCATGTGGTACGTTTCTATGGACACATATTAGAGATTAAAACTATTAACATACTAAAATTTTTAAGAATAAAATGATAAACTCTATTATATGTTAGAGTAAATAACACTTAATAAAAAGAAACAGTTTTTCAAAACAAAGATTAATGAGAAGAGAGGCATTGTTTTACACTTTGCAAGCCTCTTTAATATATAACTTAATAGAAGACATTTAGTTCTCATTTACTCCTATCTGCCATATTGTTTTGATTAAAGCATATAAATAAAATTCTGCTTCAAACAGAAAATGTAGTTGGAAAAGGAAGGAATATGTTAATATCATTTTCAGATAATCATGAATTTTTTTTTTATATCACCCTCAAACTTGATAAGTGTAGTTTCCTAAAGGTTTACTGCAGTGTGGAATCTGAAGCCATCTAAGTGAATTTTTTATACTTCTGCTTTGAGAATCTACTGGTCTATTTTGCACAAATGGATCTTATACCTGTACTTGCTTTGGTCTTTTGGTTCACTAAGCTATGCAGGTATTCTAAATATTGGCACATTTTGCTTTATAATAAAAATTATAACCACATTTGTTAATATCACCATCAATTCATTAGAAAAGTATATACATATTGGGAAACTGTTAAACTTAGGATGGCAGATGTAAATGTTAAAACAATCTCATTTTTGCTTGAAAGCTCACATTTTATCATTGGGAACAAATACTGTCAGTTGTTTTCCTGAAGTGACAGGCTCAATTTGTTCATTCTCAGGAAAATGTCTGCCAAATACACAGGTCAGCTGAGCTCCAACAGTTGAATAGGTGTTGTTCCTCAAGACAGCCATCATACTGTGGTGTGTATTAGAAGTGCTTGATGTAAATGCCTTGTTTTGTCACAGAAATATTAAAAGACACATACTAAATAACTGGAATTTAATAATATTAATATTTACATGTTTATGAAGGGCATTTTAGGTGAAACTGGCTTAAAAATTTTTTTTTTTTTAATGATGAGGGCCTATTGGTGATGAATATCATGACTTGTGGAGTTTGGCGCCATTATTTTGGTTCATGCCAAGGGCTCAGAAGTTTTACCTACCATTGCTTTTGTATTATCAAGAGCACTATGAGTACATTTTCAAGATGACCAACACATGCTGCTACAAAATCATGTACTATCACTGTTTGACAGTGAAAAAGGCAAAATCATCTTACTATTGTTTTGTAAATAGTTTCGCTATGACACCCCCAGAAAGGGTCTCAAGGATTACCAGAGGTCCTCAGACTGCACCTTTAAAGCTGCTGAGCTAACAAGCTGTTCTTAATTTTGTTAACACTCTTGAAATCTGATGAAAGGTGTGGATGTTTTTCCAGAAGGATATACTGAAACACCAAATTTTACCTGTAATTTTCAGGAAGATTACAAACGTCCTGAGGCACTATGACCATGGTTCTCAAACTTTGCATTGGAATCCCCTGGAGGGTTGGTTAAAACACAAGTTGCTAGGCCATACTCCCAGAATTTCTCTTTAGGTTGATCTGGAGTGACACTTGAGAATGTGCATTTTTAATATGTCCCAAGTGATGTTGATACTCTCTTTGAGAGCAGGGACCAGTGAAATCAAACTGTTGGAGCAAGGGTAGGACTTTGCTTTTTTAAAAACCTTCTTTGGTGATTTTCATATGCAGGCAGTGTTGAAAATCATTGCTTGAGGACACATGGAACCCAGGTTAAGCCTTCTAAATCTAGTGAGATTAAGAGTGTCTAATGTTTGTGTAACCTTTTATGACTTAGAAAATATGTTGATGGTTGTTACTCATTTACTACATCCAAGCCTATAAGGTAGTTGTTATCTCTGAGAAAAAACTGGCATGGTGTTCCTGAAATTATAGAGTTAAAGGAGCTCTGGACTCTTGAGTCTCTGAAATGAACTGTAAGTATAATTGCTGGAAGTCTTTAAAGACAGTGCTGTACATATATTCCCAGAGAGTTTTTGCATGTAGATATATGTTACTAAACTTGCTTTCCTAAAAGGCCCTGCTAATTTATATTTTCTCCACACCCTTCACTATACCAGCCATTATTATAGTTTCTTTTGGAAATATAACATAGAAATGCGCACAAATAATGAGTGTGTAGGGAGGTGAATTTTCAGAGTGAAGACACTGGGTAACTGTTGTGCAGATGAAGACACAGAACATTATCTGCAATCCATAAACCCCTCTCTTCTGAGTCACTACCCCACCACCACCCATAGTTTTATCTGTTTTTGAACTTGTTATAAGTAGTATTACACAGTTGTTACTATTTTGTGTGAGATTTACCTGTCTTATATGGTTGTAGTTTGTACAATTTCATTGTCCTATAGAATTTCATTGTGTGAATATACCACCACGTATCCATTCTACTACTGATGAGCATTTGGGTAGTTCTTATATTTTGGTTATTATGAGTAGTTCTCCTGTAAACATTTTTGTGTATGTCTCTAAACATCATCATTTAAAAAATTTCCTTTCTATTTTTTCTGTTTGTTTAAAAATAGTATTCATTTAAAAATTTTGCAGTTCTTTGATTATTTCTAGGGTCACTGATTTTTGCTTTATACAAATAATTGATATTTTTTGTGAATTATCTTTTTTTGCTTTTTGGTGTCTTTCTTATTCTGTGCTTTGTATAGTCATTGCAAATATTTTCCTAGTTTGTTTTTAATTTTATCTGTAAACTTTTCAATCTGTTGCCTTTACAGTTTTTATTTTTGTTCTCTTCTATTGCTTTTCCCATCCTGAGATCATGCAAATGTCCACTTACTTTTTTTATGATTCCATTGACATTTTTACACTTTAATCTATTTTGCAATATACTGAGAGGTAGAGATTTTAAAAATTGTTTTTTTCTAAACAGCCAGTTTCCTTGAACTATTTATTGAATAATAATATAGCCATTAAAATAAAAATGAAGGTAGAGATTTTAATTATTATATTTGGAGACATTTTTCCTCTTTTTCTTTTGATATATAATCATTGTGATTAATTCATTGTACTATATTTAACCTTTACCTTTTTACTGTTGCCTTAAAAGTAACCTCTACAATAGATTCTATCTTGAAATAAAGGAGGTAGACTGAAAACTGTCAGCAGAATTTCAAGAGCTCTTTTTGCTTTTTTTCCTTCTGGCTTCTAAGATTGATGTATATACAGATATTTATGTACATTTTCCCATTTTCTTTACCTCTACCTACATTCACATAGCAGAAATTTAATTATGCCATTCTAGGAAGAAATAGTCAGTCAGTCTTTACACTGACATATATAAAATAATGGAATTTTAGTTTTGATATACTATATTGGTTTCAAAGGATGATCCTGCTTTTTTCCAGAATTTCTGTGGCAGGAAGTTGATTCCATGTTGTTGCCCTTTTTAGCCTCTTTCTTTCTTTCTTTCTGAATCATTCTGAACTTCTTTTAGGCACTTGGAAATATACTATATTTCTCACCTCTTGACCTTTGTATATATTGCATCTTGTCCACCTTGAAACATTTGTTCCCATCCCTTTGCTTAACAGCTTATTCTTTAGAACTTAGCTCAAAATATCACTTTATTAGGATGCTTTCCTGTCCCAGATTTGGTTAAGTTTGTGTTGCTGTTTGCTGTTTATAACTCTCTCATTGTAATTATTTGTTGGAGTGTTTGTGGGTCAGTGTTACTTGAGATAGCAATAGATTTCTACAGAGTAATTCATGTATATTCATGATATACAGATAAACACACATACACACACACATACATTACTGAATTCACTTTTGTCAGGCTGACATATTCTTGGAAGAGTCAAGAAAAAAATTTCATAGCCTTTGATAATTGTTAGATTTCACTATAATGTGACTGTCCATTCTGTTTTGTACTCCATGAACTCTTATTAGTCTGAAAGTTTACATCTCGTCATTATTTCTGCCATATTTTCTCTCATTCTCCATCTCCCCCGTCTCTTCTTTCATTTTCTTCTTCTGTTTTCATGGCACAAGTCTTTTCCTAATCCCCAGGTTAGGGGCTATTAATACAGCATGTATATTTTCTCCATAAACTGCAGTAAAACTAAAAAATTTAAAGAACTTTAGAAGGTAGACCTATGCAATTGACCAGGTGGAATTAGAAATTTACATTGCGGTGGGGCTGTTTTGCTATACACCCACTGTATTTTGAATTGATTTTGTAATATAAATTATGGCTGCCTCTTGCACATCAGCCAATAGGCAGGTGTCATTCAGATTTTTAATTTAGTAAAATTGTAAATTGCTATGTTTAATAAACCTTTAGAGATGTTCATAAATATCTGCAACCAATAGTGTTAAATTAGTGAATGATGAATCTGTTGGCCAGGAAAGAAAAGCTATTTTAATTTATTTTATTTTGTTATAGAGATGTGGGGTACAAGTTAGGATTAACTACACAAGTAGGCTGTATGCAGTTCAAGTATGGACCTCCAACTTGTCCTTGCTTTCCCTGGTTTGGGACCAGGTACTCTTTGTGTTGTTATGTACCCCTCCTCCCTCCCAAGAAAAGCTATTTTAAAAACCTCACACCTATTGCATAAATTTGTCATAGCTCAATTTTATTTCAGTGAAAGTAATTTTATTGTCATTGTTAAGTTTTTAAAAATTTTGAATGGAAGTGGATTATTAGAAAAACTAAGATATATAAAATAAGCAGGTCATTCTAATATTTTAGATGTTAGGCTTTTTTTCTAGTATATTACAAGATAATAATGAAAAAGTCATATTTGTTACCAAGTGCCTTTTTAATCTTTCCCAACTCAGCCTCTATGGTTTCCTTTATGTCAGGGGTGTGTGTGTGTGTGTGTGTGTGTGTGTGTGTGTGTGTGTGTGTGTGTGTGTGTGTGTTTTCATGAGGTATTTCCTGGAAAATCTCAAACTTATCTGGAGAGTCTGTTTCTTTCTTAATAATAATTTAAGCCGGGCTCGGTGGCTCAGCCTGTAATCCTGCACCTTTGGGAGGCTGAGGTGAGTGAATTGCCTGAGCCCGTGGGTTTGAGAGCTACCTGGGCAGGAGAGACCTCATCTCTACAATAAATCAAAAATTAGCCAGGTGTGGTAGCGCGTGCCTGTAGTTCCAGCTACTTGGAAGGCTGAGGCAGAAGGATCGCTGGAGCCCAGCAGGTCGAGGCTGCGATGGCTGGGAGCGGCTATTGCACTCCAGTCTGGGCGACAGAGTGAGACTCCAACTCAAAAATAATAATAATAATAATTTAAATATTACTTTGAGTATCTTTTTAGTATAATGGAATGTTTTTACACTTAAGGAAAAAAATTAAATATGGGAGATATAATAATTTTTCTTACTGGGTAAATAAATGTAGGTCAATGGATTAATAGCTTAAATGATGGTTCAGTGGTTGTAGCTTTGCTCACAGTGCAGTAAGGGGAAAAATGCCCTTAAGCTGTGATTTGCTACCTTAAATTTAAAAATTAGTTTAACATACTCCAAACATCTTAGGTTTTTCTCTTTTATTAAATTTAAAAAAGTAATAGTTGTCAGTTATAAGATTCAATGTTGGCCATGATTGTGTCTTTGAGGCTTTAATTTTAGGCAGGTTTAAAAGGCTGAGCATAAATGAAAGAATTTTCTGTCACTAATTTCAGACCTGGGGAATAGGTACCAATGACCTTACATTTGATATTGAAATATTTTTGAATGGCCTTAATTGAAACTTTTAACATAAGAATAAGGGAAATTTGCAATTATTGGGATTAGGTTACGTATTATGAATTTAGGTTTACCTCATGGTGCAAGAGTGGCTTATATCTTAACATTTCTTTGAATATGTGAAATAATGTCATTGTTTCTCAGAATTGTATAGGGGAAAGAATGTGCTGAAATTTACAAATTATTTTACTTAATTTAGTAATTAGTGAAGGGGTGTAGGCTTTTTATTGCTACCCTGACCCTTTGCCAAATTACACCTCCATAAACTGTGCTGCTCAAGCTAAAAACCTGGGAACCAGTCATCCTTACTTTAAAACCTATTCCAGTTCTTTCTTTTGAGCCATCTGTACATCCACTGTCCTATTCCTGGCCACCATCAATTCTTGCTCAGACCGCAGTAGAAATTTTCTGAACTGGCTTCTCTGATTTTGCTCTTGACTCTCTCCAGTCTATTTTTCACATAGCTGACTGATGATCCTTTTAAGACTTAAATAGAAGCAAGTAATTTCTTTTATGAATGGCTCTTCCCACATACTTACAATGAAATGCTAACTTCTTACTCATGATTTACAAAGTGGTGGCAGATACTGCTGGTTATCTACCCCAAATTTATTTTCTCCTAATCCTTTAACAGGTCTTAGATTTTATTCAAGGCAGCAGTGTACCCAGCTATAAAAGACTTGATTTTCCAGCCTTTTTTGTTGTTGCTGGACAGATGACACATTTTTGGCTAAGGAGATATAGATGAAAGTATCTGGAGAGACTGTTTCTTCCTTAATAATAACAATAATTTAAAAACAGCTAGGAGAAAACCTTTTTCTCCCTTTACCTTATCTCTCTTCTTGCCTGAAAACTTGGAGATATGACACTCTTTCATGACCAAGGGGTGGCAAGCAAGTGGAAGAAAGCTTACATGTGCTAAGGATGCCAAAGTGGAAAGATTCCTAAGGAGCTCCTTAGTACTATTGTTTAAGCTGCTCTGAGAGTCTGGATTGCCTATGTCTAGACAAATTGTGTGAGATAAGTGAATCCCTCCTTTTTTTATTTTTAATGCTTCTACTAGTTAGGTCGTCTGTTATTTGCACCTGATACAAAGGCCTTACGTGATCTAGACTTGCCTACCTTTCTGACTTCAGCTTGCCATTCCTACTGTTGACTATCCTCTGGCCACATTAGCTGTCAGATAAATTTGGCTACCTGACAAATCTCTGCTCAAATCCAAACTCTGTACTGTGATTCAAAGGCTCTGAGTGATCTGGCTTTGCTGACATTCTCTCACATAACCCTGCCCTCCCGTCCCAATAGCAACACAAACAGGTGCAAGGTATTAATGGAGAAAAACCCAAAATAAAAGGACATAGCAACTTGAATTGATGTAGAGGCGTACCATACACATGGATTAGAAGACTCAGTGTTATAAATTAGTCAACTTTATGGAATTAATTTTAATCAATGAACTTAAAAAAATTTTTTTTAAAACAAGGTTCTTCATGGAACTAAAAGATAATTATATTGAACATCAAAAAAACAATAATAACAAAATCGTTTTTAAGAGAAACAAAGTGAGTTGACTGCCATACTAGATATCTAGACTTATTTGAAAGTTATACTAATAAATAGGCAAACTGACCAAAGAGAGAAGATATAGGAAAAATAAAATTAGACCTCTAATTCACAGGATCGTTACAGGTAGATTAAAGATCTAAATGTGAAAACAGAATTATAAAGATAATCTAGAAGAAAATGTAGGAATAGGAAAGGATTTCTTAAAGATAATATAGAAAGCACAAACCATGTGGCAAAAGATTGATACATTTTATAATATTACAATTTAAAACTTGTATGAAATAAAATATTCTGTAAACAAGGTTTAAAAACTAGCCATAAGCAGGGCTCGGTGGCTCAGTCTGTAATCCCGCGCTTTGGGAGGCTGAGGTAAGTGGATTGCCTGGACCCGCGGGTTTGAGACCCGCCAGGGCAACTTGGCGAGACCTCATCTCTACAATAAATCAAAAAATCAGCCGGACGTGGTGGCGCGTGCCTGTAATTTCGGCTACTTGGAAGGCTGAGATGAAAGGATCGCCGGAGCCCAGCAGGTCGAGGCTGTAGTGGCCCGGGAGCGGCCACTGCACTCCAGTCTGGGCGACAGAGTGAGATTCCAACTCAAAAAAAAAAAACAAAACAAAACTAGCCATAAACAGATGAATATTTATGTTACATATAAACAACAAAAAAGGAATTATACAAAGAACTCCTACATAACAATAAGACAAACAAACAACTCAACACAAAACGGCCAAAACAATGAACTGATGGCTGAAAGGAGATGAAATTTGAGTGGTTAAGTAAACATATGAACAGATGCCTTTATCTATTTATATGAGTTTTAACTAGGAGTATTTCCTTACTTAACAAGAAATGTAGCGGTAGGAAGTTCAAGAATTGGTTCTGTATTTTAGAAGCACGGTAATAAGGGTTCTATTTTTTTGTATTAATTGTAGTTTTACAATTCTCCTGAATTTTCTAAAAGTTGGGAGATATGGGGAGAGGGGAAAGGGCACTTATTCCCCAATATCTTTTTTTAGTAGGGAGAAAAATATTTCCAGAAGCTTCCGGGTGTTTTTCTTCTGTCATTGCCAGTCACTGGTGGGGAGGATTAAAATCACCTGTCTTGCTTAGAGTAAACAGAATTCACTCCCTGAACTGGAGGAAGAGATTACTTTCTCTTAGCATATTACTTTCTGCTCAATCCCTAAACAAAATTGGGTTTTTGTTGGCTAGGAAGAAGAGGGGATAATTGCCACGATGATCCATCTTTCCTAATAAAGGTTGAACTATCTGATTTTGACAATAATATTATGAATATATGTATAATATATTCTAATGACATGGAAAGTGAAATATGTAATATATAAGTGTATAATAATATGAAATATATAAATATCTAAATTCAAGTGTTAACATGAAAAGTATAAAATACTTGATCTATATGATATAGCAAGCTTTGAATTTGTGTAATGCTATCTCTGAGAAAGCAGAAAGGATGAGGATTGAGAGAGAGTTCAACTACATTTATATATTTAATTTTTTAGAGAGTTCAACTACATTTATATATTTAATTTTATATATTTAAAAGTAAAAAGGCAAATATCTGAACTGAAAAATGTAAATTAACAGTGTATTTTTTAAATTGTTTGTAAAGCTTATTATAAATAATGATTATGTATCCAGGATGGAAAAAGATGGGTAATCTTAAGCATTTTGGTTGGAAATGAAAATTGATAGAGTGAATTAGAGAATAGTTTGGCAGCAAATGAAATTTTAAATGTGTACCCTTTGATCTAGCACTTTTACTTTAAGACGTTTATCTTAAATGGTAATAGAACAAATGTACAAAGATATATGTACAAGCATTTATTTTAACTTATTTTTAATAATGACAAAAATCTTTTGGTAATGATGAAGCCACCCAACTAAATACATTCTGATATATGCATGGAATACTAAGGTTACATAAAAGTGATATATAAATTTTAAATATTTACTTGAAAAAAATATCTGTGGTATTTGAACAGTGAGACGCCCGGAAAAATCAAATGTTTAGAAACACAATTTACAAAGAAATCTGGAAGTTTAGACTGGGTGCAGTTGCTCATCCCTGTAATCTTAGCAGTTTGGGAGGCTCAGGTGAGAGGATTGCTTGAGCCCAGGAGTTTGAAACCAGCCTAACCAACATAGTGAGACCTCATTTTTACAAAAAAAAAAATTAACCAGGTGTGGTGGCATAGGTCCGTAGTTCCAGTTACTTGGGTGGCTGAGGCAGAGGACGTTCTGAGCCCAAGAAGTAGAGGCTGCAGTGAGCCATGATCATTCCAGTCTGGGTGAGAGTAAAACTCCTATTCAAAAACAAAAAAAGGTACCTGGAAGTTTAATCATCAAGCTGTTTATAGTAGCTATCTATGAGTGGTGATATTACAAATGATTTTTCTTTATGAAAAGTTGGTGTTTTGTTTAAACATTTAAAAATGCTTGTTATTTTCAAAATTAGAGAAATCTTAAAGTCTGTTTCCTTTTTGTAAATTAAAAATATAGAATTAAGAGCTATTTACTATTTTGGTCTAATTACTGCCTATTACTGTGAACATTTCTTAGATTCATGTATTCAACAAATACTTTATGGAGGCCTTGTTGTGTATCAGGCACTGGTTACATAATGGAGATACAAACAGTTCATAAGATAAGGTATCTCTTTTCATGGAATATCTTGAGTGAGGAGTTACATAATAGGCAGGTAAATAAATAAATAGACAAGGTCTTTTCAAGTAGTGATTAAGTGCAGGAGGAAAGTAAAACTGGATGATGTTGAAAACGATGGGAGAATGCATACACGGGTTTGTGTATGTGTGGGTGGCTTTAAATTGGGTAGTCAACTCTGAGCTGTTTACCTTTGGGCTGAGAATTGCATGCCAGTAGGTCTGTGACTACCTGGGACTGAGAATTGCATGCTAGAAGTTGCTAGGCCTGTGATCACCTGGGGCTAAAGCCTTCACAGCAAGTGCAGAGTGCCCTAGGCTAAACAGAGTTTGTCACATTCAACAAGCAAAAAGTGAAAGACTGGATAAGTAAAACTCAGTGAGACTGGAGAGATGACAGGAGCCAGCACACTTAAAGCGTTACAGATCATAAGGAAATTTGTATTAATATTGCATTATATATGTTATGAGAATCCTTTGCAAGATTTTAATCAGGAAAGTGACCTGATCTGATTTACTTCTTAAAAGATCACTCTGCCTACTGTGATTAGGATGAGTTATAGGGCAGCAGACGAGATCAGTTAGAGATCTGTACAATAAATTATGGGACTTGAATCTCAACTGGTAGCACCGGGGCACAGATAGATTTGAGATGTATATTCATTTGGAAGTACACGTCACAGGTATCAGAACTGAGGGAAAGAATTCTTTAACAATAAAATGAGAATGGTATCTCACGGGTATTATGTGAGGAGCTAGCTGATGCATGTCAAGCATTTGGCATCCTCAGCCAGGCACAGTAGCACATGCCTGTAGTCCCATATAAGAGCTCTCTAAATGATAGCTACTTGCCATTGTTATTATTATTTTTGTTGTTGTTAAGGATAGTACACATACCTTGAGATAAATAAAAACTTAACTTTCTTATAAAAGTTAAATTATACCTCTTGTATAACTCATTGAAAGTTTCTTATAGTGCGTACTGAATGTTGGTAGAAATTAAGAGTGTTACAATGTCTTAAGGTTTAGTGATCAGAAAGAAAAGGCACATTTGTTTTCCTTTAGTACTTCACAATACTAGCCATAAATATATGTATAAGTAGTAACATTATTCCCTTAAAAATTGTGACTTAAATATATATTTTTAGATGTGCTAGCTTGATGGTATGGGACACTGAAAATCTTATCTGCAGCATGTGTCTGTAGTGCTTCTATTTAGGGAATCCCTAAAAGTCAGTTAGCAATAAGTTACTTTCAAATTCTGAATGGTTCTTGGTTTTTCAAACTGATTTTAATTATTATTTTGAGATGTATATTCATTTGGAATATAAGCAGATCAACCAAATAAGCAGATCAACCAAAGGGATAGTTCTTACTACAAACCTTGGTTTTATGAAACAAAGACTCTCTATATAACCTTCAGAGATAATAAATTCTCATTATGTGTGAAAAAATAATACATAAGCATTTAACATTGATAGAATGGTGAATGACCAAGTATGATTCATACACAGTAGAATAGATAGTATGCTGTGAGTGGACTCTATGTATAGTTTCCTAAATTTCAGTAGTTTTAAATAGGGGACTAAATGGTTTTTGTGGGTAATAAAACTTCTAGTTTAATAATGTATTTTAATAATTCAAAATCAAATTAGAAGATATAATATTTGCCACATAAAATGTTTCTTTACTGATTTTGACTGTTCATCTTTCCCTTTTATAAACATGTGTATATGCACAGAAACATGAAATTTATACAAAATTATGTTTTTATATGATTAAGAAAACAAAAAAATAAAGTAAACACTTCATAATTATACCATTTAGTGATTGAACCTTTTTTTCTAGCCATTTATTTATTATTTTGTTTATTTATTTATTTAGTCAGTCAGGGTCGCCCAGACTGGAATGTAGTGCCATCCATAATCATGGCTCACCATAGTCTTGACCTCCTGGGTTCAGGTGATCCTTCTGCCTCAGCCTTCCTAGTAGCTGGGACTACAGGCATGTGCTACTGTGCCTGGCTGATTTTTAATTTTTTTATAGAGATGAGATCTTGTTGTGTTGCCTAGGCTGCTTTCAAATTGGATTCAAGCAGTTATCCTGCCTCAGCCTCCCAAAGTACTGGACTTTACAGGCATGAGTCACCATGCCCAGCCCATTTATATTTTAAATATGTATATTTCCTCATATTCTTTGTTTTGTACAATTTTAATCTAAAAGTGTGGTTAGTCTAGTAGTTGGAACTACAGGTGTATGCCACCACACCTGGGGGGGTGGGAATAAATAAAAGCGTGGTTAATCTAAAAACACCTTTCCTTGTTAAATTTTCTATAACATCTTTTTTCCTTATATATATAATTTATACTTTGTTGTTGATTTTTTTTTTTATTGTGGTAAAATTTACCATCTCATTTATTTTTAAATGTAGATTCAGTGGCATTCATAATATTTCTGGATGAATGTTAAAGGTTCTACAACATTCCTTTTACTACAGGGTGATGATATTTTATATGAAAGACTGTCATTTACTTAACAGAGAACCTCTATTGTTAGACATGTCAATTGATTCCATGTTTTTCCATAAATATGGTATGATAAACATCTTTGATGTAAAATCTTTGTATGTGAATACTTTTTAGTGATGAAGTTTGAAAAGTGATACTGTTGAGTCAGAGGGTACACAATTACTTCTACAACTTATGATGGGATTATGTCCCTGTAAACCCATTTTAAGTTAAAAATACAATAAGTCAAAAATGCATTTAACACAAATTAACCTACGACGCATAGCTTAGCTAAGCCTACCTTAAACATGCTCAGAACAATTACATTGGCCTACAGTTGGGCAAAACCATCTAACACAAGGTCTATATTATAATAGTGTTGAATATCTCTTGTAATTTATTGAATCCTGTTCTCAAAGTGAAAAACCGAGTGACTATATAGGTGCTCAAAGAACAGTTTCTATTGAATGTGTATTGCTTTACCACCATTGTAAAGTAGAAAAATCATAAGTCAAACCATCCTAAGTCAGAAACTATCTGTATTTGTTTAAGGCTACTGATGATAACTGCCACATTTTTCCCTAAAAATTTAGTACAGCTCTATATTCACATTATTAGTGCAGTGTGTGAGCTGGTCTTTTTCGTCACATTTTTACTAATACCGAGCACTTTTATATTTTAGATCTAAAAGTTTTAGGAAAAGGTAAGCACACTTTCCTGTTTTGCTTCATAGTTATTATAATGGGTACTTTAAATGCCAGTTGATAGTCAAAAAGTATCTCATTTTAACTTTATGTGATTTTTAGGGAAGAAAATAAATTAATTCTCAAACATTGTTAATACATTGATTAGGGAAATGTGAGTTTGCACTCAGTCTTCATTCAGGTCCATATAGAGAAGGAGAATCAGTCAATCTTCCTAGGTGAGGAGAACATTTATGGTACAGTGGAAGAGTATGGTTGTGATGGTAGGGGGAAGAAAGACATTGAGAGTTAAACTGAACCTAACATTTTAAAGTTCTGCCTGGCAAGATGGTGACAATTACCTTACCCTATACTTGCACTGTTTCAATTACTAATTGACCTCTTTTCACCCAAGCTTAATTTGAAGGATATTTTCACCCAGCTTAATTTGAAAGATATTTTCCATGGAAGCTTAATTCTGCCTTTGTGATACATATCTATAGAAACATATCCTTTTCTTTGGAGACATTTTGTTAGAGCCTGCTTTTTCTGTAATGAATGAATTTCTGTAAGATAGAATGGAAGACATATCTTGAAATAAGTCTTTTTTGTTCCTTGCTATTTTCCACGAGGTTCTTATTTGTTTAATTTATGCATACCATGAAAAAAGAGATGACTTTTTTTATTGCCTTTTAGTTTTATTTAAGATGCCGTCTTCTCACAGTGTTGCACAGTAATAGCGTGGAGGTACCGATACCTAGTCAATAAGACCTCGTAAAATTTACAGTGGGAAATAATCATTAATAAAGGTACCAACTTTAACGCATTTTTAAAGAGAAAAATGTTAACATTTTCATTTTCCTTTTAATCCATTGTGATGTAGCTTGTAATTTTATCACTGTACTAAAATTAGTTAAAAATTATCTATGGCCAGTTTTTTCTTCTCTGTTGATCTCACTAAATCCTCATCATGCTGGACTTTGCATAATATTGTTGCTCCTCCACTTCCATTATGTTGTGTTTTCTTGATATTTCTTACCTGAGTATTTGCCTAGTCCTTATACTGCTTCAGACCCTTTCTGGATCTTCCCATCCATTCCTTGTCTAAAAGTCTGAAAACTATGGTATTTCTTACTAAGGATTTGGTTCTGTATTCCCAATTGCCTTTTCTGACTTGTTTGCCATATTTTTTCTTCAAATTCTATAAATCGAAGCTTGAATGATTTCACTTAACCACTCATTTTTATATAGTTTGGCCACCAGTCCCAATAATAGATATTTCGGCATCATGTATAGTTTTTCCTCTTCAAAATCCCCTGTAGCCAAACAGTCAATATGTATTTCTGGTACTCATACATTCCTCTCCAGTTTCCCTTATTTAATGTTGAGTGGTGTAATTTGCTTTAGATTTGATTGCCAGCAGTATTTAAATAAGCTGTCTCTCTATAAATGTAAAGATGAGTTTTGTACACATAATTTTGTCTAGTTAAGTATGAGGGGAAAGTGAGTGTCCTACACAAGAGCCTTGTTTCATTTATTTTGTATTTGTAACACAGGTGCCTCACATATATTAAATGCTTAGGAAATGTTTTTTGAATGAACTACTCAAAGACTAAAGAAAGAGCTTTCTTAGTTCTATGTTCTGTGAAAGGGGAGAATCAGTTTGAATGTAGCTAATGTTTCTTTTGTTTTTTTCTCTTTTATAGTAGAGTACAGTATTTCAGTTATTCATATTTGTTGATATTGTTAAAGGTATTCTAATGGTTATCTTTACAAAATTGACTTAATGTATAAGTCATTTTTTCCCTTTCTTTTTAGGTTTTGGAAGGAAGGACGTTGTAGAACACTTACTACAGATGGGTGCTAATGTCCATGCTCGTGATGATGGAGGTCTCATCCCGCTTCATAATGCTTGTTCTTTTGGCCATGCTGAGGTTGTGAGTCTGTTACTATGCCAAGGAGCTGATCCCAATGCCAGGGATAACTGGAACTATACTCCTCTGCATGAAGCTGCTATTAAAGGGAAAATCGATGTGTGTATCGGTAAGTATTATTTGTTGATATCTGAATTGTAAGATCAGCGTTAGATACACAATTTTAACAAAAGGTTTTCTCTTTTTTTTTTTTTTAAATTGTGTTTCCTCAGTGGACCCTGAACATTTATCATAATACTACATGAAAGGGATTGGCAGTAGCAGGTCACTGCCAAGGGACTGGGGCACGTAATACAGGGTACCTGATCCCAAACCAGGTGAAGTGAGGACCAGTGAAGGCCCAAATTTCACCTGTATGATGACCACTTATGTACCTGACTCTAAGTTTACCCCACATCTTTAAAAAAAAAAAATTAAAAATTAAAAAAAATTAAAAGTGTGTTTCCTCAGAATAGGTAAGGTTTTATTGCTTCTTCTAGAAGTAATTCTTTTCTATCAAAAGGAAAGTAGAGAAATGGTAATCTAAAGTTAGTTAAGACCAAGATTTGCACCATTAACTCTCCAGATGCAAGTCAAATGCCAACTGGTGTGGAACTAAATTTTGATGGATTGCTCTTGTCAAATATAGTTAATTTACAGTCTCTTTAATAGACTGCAGATTTTCCATCCTGGCATCAGTAAGAACCATTATAAAGTACAAGTTCCTACTGAATTGGATGACATATTTGGATACTTTAGGTTGGTTCAAGAAAAGTCATCTAGTATTGTACAATAGTCTCTCCTTATCCATGGTTTCGCTTTCCGAGGTTTTACTTTCCACAGTTTCAGTTATCTGTGTTCAAACACAGTCTGAAAATATTAAATGGAAAATTCCAGGCATAAACAACTAATAAGATTAAATCCTTCACTGTTCTGAGCAGCATGATAAAATCTCACACCATTCTTCCCATCCCACCTGCTATGTGACTCCTTCCTTTGTCCAGCTCATCCAGGCTGTCTGTGCTCTGCCCATTAGTCACTTCGTAGCCATCTTGGTTATCATATTGACTGTCACAGTATCAGAATGCTCGTGTTCAAGTAATCCTTATTTTATTTCAGAGTTCAAAAGTAGTGATCCTGGCAATTCAGATAGGCCAAAGAGAAGCCATAAAGTGCTTCCTTTAAGTGAAAAGGTGAAAGTTCTCAATTTAATAAGGAAAGAAAAGGAAAGGAAAATGTGTACTGTAGATCTAAGAATCTACTATAGATTCTTCTATCCATGAAATTGTGAAGAAGGAAAGATAAATTAGTGCATAGGATAGATATATAGAGTACAGTACTAGCTATGGTTTCAGGAATCCACTGGGAGTATTGAAAGATATCCTATCTTGGGTAAGGGAGGATTGCAGTACTAAGGCAAAGTTATTTTCTTTATGTTGCTAAAATTGAACACCAGCCAGCTTATTAGTACTGGAAATTTTGAGTGAATGTTTTGAATACAGTAGTTCAAAGCTTTATATTTTCAACATGTGTCATAGTCTAGAGAAAAAGCAATTTCAAACAAAATTGAACTTTTCAACCATTTTAAGTATCTAGATGATATGAAATTGTGTTCAGCCAGCATTTTATTCTCTCATATATGTATTTAGATTTTGCTTTATTGTGTAAAGTTTTAAATTTTGAAATAAAAAAAAAGCTTCTAGAGGAGAAGTACAGTTTTTCCTGAGTGTGTCATCTATTTCTTGATACTAAAGATGGTGGATATTTGTTTAGCTGATGATAGATTAATTTACATAATTGTGTCTTCCTAGATGATGTCCATTTCTGTATAATCAGTTTTTTAATGATAGAGCTCAAATATGTATGTCATTTTTAAAGATATAGTTGTGGTGCCATTAGTTTTTTTGTCTTAATAATGATTAAGATTATTCCCTCCTAGCCATCTATTCCAGCTTCCAGTATATTTTTCAGTTTTTCTCAAATTATTATAATGTCTGACATACAACTTTTTAAAAATCACATTCTCTGTCATTATCCTTTGTCACTTCAGCGTCTGTTGACTTGACCCTTTGGATATCCTGTGCTTTTAGTTCCTTGACATCTTCCACTTTCAGCTGACTCTCTCATTTCCCCCTAAGTCTCTCACTAATAAAGCCACATCCTGGATGAAATCATTACATAAAACTATCTCAAAAAGCTTGAACTCAGAACATCCTCTCTCTGACCACAAATCCTCTTAAGTTACTTGTTTTCATATGTGGTAACTGTTATTGAACTTGATATGTATTTTTATATAGTCTTCTAGACTTTCAGCTTCCCTGCTGTCACGTACCCTTCTTGTCATATCCATTGGATTTTTCTCAGTCATTAGACATATTTATACTGTCCTTGCCATCTTAAAATATCCTTTCTAGGCTCATTGTTCTAATTTTTCTACCCCTACCTCTCTTAATTTTTTATTCTATCAGTACTTTGAATATCTTATTGAAATTAATATTCCTCTCTTTCTCTTAATATCTCTTCTCTTTCTCTTAATACCTCTTTCAAAAGTGCATAATGCAAATGCTCCTTTTATCTAGGTTCTATTGAAATAAAGAACTAGATGTAGGGTTTGAATTTTTAAAGACTAGATCCCCGTGGTTCCTAACTCCAGAAATTCTCAGTAAACTTTGTCACATATTACCTTCCTTCTATTTAAGTTCTTGTGCCTTACAAAAGTTGGGAAAAGGGAAGAAGGGCACCTTTGAAGCTATAATAAAAATCCAAATAAGGATATATTTGCTGTTAAAGTATATAGCAGAGTTATTATGGGAGTCAAGGTGTTGTAAACCCATCTGTATACTTAATTAGCTTTCAGGAACCTCCTAGGAGGTTTATTCTCAGGGTCATTGAAAACTCTGATCGCTTATATAACATACTTTCTGAATTTGAGACTAGTAAAGGAATTCTGAGGTGTTTCTCTGAGGCAAATTTCTACTTTGGGGCAACTGTACAAAAGGATTGGAAGCCTAACCTTTTTTTCCTTTTGCTTGAGTCTGATTGTTTTTGAAAGATTAGTGTCCAAAATTGATTTTTAAAAGGTTTTTGCCTAGATGATGAAATTCTGACCTGATTTTTTTAGAAGATTAATCATATCTTTATATGTGAGGTAGAATAGCAAATACAGTTGGTATTTTTAAAGCTAGAGCCAAGCCACATCACCAATGACTTAAAGAAGACATCAGGGCAGACTGCTCTGGGCTTATATCCTGACCCCACAAATTTCCATCTGTGTGTGAGGCCAGGGACCACTTACTTAACCTCCATGTTTCATTGTAAATGAAATGGGAATACTAGTCATACTTCGTACCGTTCTTGAGAGGATTAGCAAGTATACACAAAGTACTTAGAAGGGTACCTAATGTGGTACATATTCAATAAATACTGATTGTCATTATTAATTACTATTATGATTGTTGCTAAGATCTCAACTTAAATTATGCTACTATGTGGTATAGATTTCCTGGTTTCTCCTGTTTGTCCGTTATAGACATTTCTTTAAAATGTTAGTTTAAAAGTCTTTAATCCTTGTATATCTTTCATAGGTGCTATTTAGCTGCCATCAAAAAGAAGTAAACACAAACTGAGATTATTTTAAAAAATAAACTTTAAACATAAGACAGAGGTCTTGGAGTTCATTAGAGTAATTTTGATGATACACTTTTTATGTTATGTATAATAAATTGAACTTACCTCAGAAATCAATACATTTTCTGCCTTTAGGACTTATTTATTTATCTCTTTTTCTGTTTACCACCAGAATATAAAGTCTCCAAAAAATTAAAATAGATGATATTGTCTTTTCTGACTGTATGCCATATGACCTTTTGAGACTATCTAAGTGTTAGTATGTGGAAATTACATTTTAAAAGCAAACTGTAAGCATACCTTTCGTAGAGTCAACTGAGTAAGATCTGGGAGTCATAATGGATATTTGTAATTTTTTTTCTTTATTCTTTTTGGCTGACTAGTATCCAATTCCTTTTTTTGATATTGGAGATTTAAATATATGGGCAGTCATTATGGGGAGGAATATAGTACCTGGTAGAGTCAACTCTTCCTTCTTTCTTCTTGTCAGTCAGGGATAGCCTCGATTTGATCAATTACATGCTCCGTTCTGTAATGTAGAATTTTGAGTACCATGTCTTAGGAATTTTTTTGTTTTTCTTCAAGTCAGGCTCTTACTTTGTCACTTAGTCTGGCGTGTAGTTGCATGAGCACAGCTCGCTGCAACCTCAGCTTTCTATGCTGAGGCAATTTTTCCACCTGAGCCTTCCCCATGTAGCTGGGACTGCAGGTACATGCCAACACACCTGGATGTGTGTGTGTGTGTGTGTGTGTGTGTATATATTTTTTTTTTTTTTTTTTTTAATCAGAGCTTCACTCTGTCACCCAGGCTGGAGTGCAGTGGCACGCTCACAGTTACTGCATTCTTGATTTGCTAGGCTCAGGTGATCCTTCTGTCTCAGCCTGCCAAGTAGCTGGTACTATGGACATACACGACCACATCTGGCTAATTTTTTGACTTAATGTAGAGACAGGGCCTTGCCAAATTGCCCAGGCTGGTCTCAAATCCTCAGACTCAGGTAATATTCTTGCCCCTGCCTCCCAAAGCACTAGGATTACAGATGTGAGCCACTGTTCCTAGCCTATTTTTTTTATTTTTTATTTTGGTAGAGACAAAGTCTCTCTATGTTGCCTGGGGTGACCTCGAACTCCTGGGCTCAAGCAGTTCCCTTGCCTTGGTCTTCCAAAGTGTTGAGCTTACAAGCATGAGCCACCGTGCCCAGCCGAGTCTCAGAAATAGTAAGGAATCACTCATGGCAGCAGATTTTTGCTGCAGTGTTGGCAGTGGTCTGACTGTGACATTGTTACTAAATGAAAATTGTGCTTCTTACTACTTGTCCTATAGCTTTCTATTTGTTTTTTGAAGTTGGTCTTCTATTCTCTTGGCAGTTCAATATGAGGTAGACATGATTTCTGTTTTTTTGCGAATAAATATAGCTGATACAGAGATCTTGAGAATGTTGCTAAATAGAAGTTACTGAATGAGGCTTTTAAACTATAAAGAAATATCTTGAATCTTTATGTAATTCCCACTGTTTTCACACTATCTACATGTATACACACTCCCACCCCTTTTTATATCCTATGATTTTCAAGGATAAAGGGGACAGCATGTGTTACCTTTGGAGGTCTCTTCCAGGGTCTCAGTGGGGGAAGAGACAGCTTGCTGGCTTCCATAGCAAATAATTCTAAAGATAATAGAGGTGTATGGTCTTCTAACACATATGGGATTCTCACTGTTTGGAATATCCCAACTAGATTTGAAGCCCAGTAAGCTAACTGAAGAATAATATCTTATCTTAGTCACATGGGATAATTAAAGGACCAATCAGAATACATATCTAGGACTACTAAAAGGGTCAGATAAATACCTGAAAAAAAAATTACTCAGGGATATTAAAGAGATGCTCTCCCCAAAACCCCTAATTTTTTTCAGAGTAAAAAAGTCAATAGATGAATTAAAGAAGGACCATTTTATCCCCAAATATAGAGAAAAATGTTAACTTAATGGAAATCAAGGGGAAAAAGGTAAGTAAATTTAAGAAAGTCAACGTTATTTTATTTTATTTATTTTTTATTTTTATTTTTTTTGAGTTGGAGTCTCACTCTGTCGCCCAGATGGGAATGCAGTGGTCGCTTCTGGCCACCGCAGCCTCGACCTGCTGGGCTCTGGCAATCCTTCTGCCTCAGCCTTAACAAGTAGCTGGAACTACAGGCGCGCGCTACCATGCCTGGCTAATTTTTGATTTATTGTAGAGATACCTCACACGGGATAGGAGTTATAGAGGAGAGGGGAATGAATGGAAGAGATCAGTAATAATTAAACAGATGATAAGCAAGAAAAAAACTATCTTGAGATTGAAAAAGCTCAAGGAGTTTCATGCTGGATTGATGAAGAAAGATACAATAAGATACATACTGAAGTTTTCCAGTAAGAAGTTTAAGTTGTCTACAAAGGGAAAAAATCAGGAAGAGGAATTTTCATTTATAACATTGAAAACTTGAAGATACTGGAATACCTTCTAAAGACTACTGTAAGAAAAAGATTAACAGATTAACCTGTAATTTTCTTGACAGAGAGCAATTCTTCAGCTTTTTGGGAGTAAGACTGAACAAACCAAGTGATACTATGTTCAAGAAGCAAAGCTCCTGCTGCTTGCTTTCTTTTTCTTTCTCTGTACCTTCAAACAGTTTTTGGTTTCATTTGTTTTATATACAGAGATTAAGGGGATTTTTCCTGAATATCTTGCATGGGAGCCCCAAATTCAAACTGCTACTTAGTTAGAACTTAAAAACATAGGTTTCATTTGTTTTATATACAGAGATTAAGGGGATTTTTCCTGAATATCTTGCATGGGAGCCCCAAATTCAAACTGCTACTTAGTTAGAACTTAAAAACATAGCTTTCTCAGGCTCAATGGTGTTGGGAGCCGGCCACGGAGGCCCACTGAGCGTTAGGGATCAGGAAGGGCCGTTGACCCCGAGACCACTAGGATGCGTTCGGGAGCTATTGACCCCATTTCTTTCCCCTTTCTACTCAGCACTAACCAGATTAAGCTCCTGTGAGCTCAAAACATAAAAACTCTGAGACTGGGTCGAACACAAGCTAACTTTAGAAGCTCATTGCTCCCATTCTTCAGCAAACTGCAGTTTTGGCTTTCACACAACTTATAATTCAAACTTGTGTCACATCTACGAGCCTTAGTATTGGTCACAGGCTTCTGGGTCATGATCTTAGGATTTATTGAAGGTGTAAATTGTAGAATATAGTTTTAGAAGACAGCCATTTTGTTGAAAGAATGCGGCTGGGTTACTTGCAGGTAGCCCACTGTGAACTTTGGACTGGGCCACATTCCAAACATTCTGGGATGGGCCACTTTCGTTTGTAAAGTAAACACTTTAGCATCTATAGAATTGTTTAACTTAGCATAAATCAATCAGCTTAGGATGAAAAAGGTTTATGGAATATGTCAGTCACAGATTAGGTTATCCTTTGTTATGGGATTTTAAGATTATCATATGAAAAGGGTTTAAAGGCAATCATTGATTGAGTTTTCATGGATTATGGTTTCTGGTGGTTGGGGGACACCCCTCCCACATCGGACTTTCTGTATAAAAGACCCGTTGTAATTCCCAATGACACACATATTGCTTCTGCACTAGACTGGAGTCCAGTCTCTTTCTTTCTCTCTTTTCTTCCCCCCAATCACCGACGCCGTCTCCACCTTTGGGGTACCCTGAACCTGGCTGGAGCTGGTCCCCGGCACAATGGTATTATATCATAGTGGTTGGAGTCAAACAGATATGGGTCCTTAAAGAAGTTACTTACCTTTTTCAGTATTAAAGTAGGAGTAATAACTTAAATCATACAATTGTTGAGAGGACTTAATGAGATAATAAAAGTAAAGTGCCTTTGTGCAGTATCTGTATATTTTATAGTTTACTCTCTGTATATTATATGCTCAGTAGTTGGCAAGTGCTCTTATTGTTATGAAAAGAACATGATTAGAAATAATTTTTCCCTTGTATTACATTATATTGTTTCAGGTACTTTTATATTTACTGAAAATGCAAGAATAAATCGAAATCTGATGGTATTTTTTTAAAAAAGTCTTTAAGCAAATTGGCTTATTAGGGGAGATTGGGCCAACTATATAAAGATAATATCATTTAATACCATAATAAAAGTTTGTTATCTAAATGAGCTAATAAAAGCAATTAGCTTTAATTCCCATTTTTCCCATCCCAATTCAGAACTTACTAGTTCAATTAGTTATTCAATAGGTAATAGGATTTCTGCTATTATTTTCCCTCATTATTTATACTCTAGGGATTTCTTTTTATAAAATTATGTTTTATCTCTTCTTCCCCTTCCTTTGCCATAGAAAAATAAAGGACATGCCTTAGCATTTGATCATTCAACCAGACAGAACTCAAGGTCATTCAATGAAATGTAATATGTGAACCAGATAAGAAATTTCAGAAAAAAAGTTAGGCTGGGCATGGTGGCTCACGCCTATAGTCCCAGCACTTTGAGAGGCTGAGGTGAGAGGATTGCCTGAGCCCACGGGTTCAAGACCAGCCTGGGCAACTCAGCAATCAATCAATAAAAAACTAGTTGGGCATGGTGGCACATGTCTGTGGTTTTGGCTACTCGGAAGACTGAGGCGGAAGGATAGCCTGAGCCCAGTAGGTCGAGGCTGCGGTGGCCGAGAACATGCCACTTGCCCTCTAGCCTGGGTGACAGAGTGAGATTCCAACTCAAAAAAAAAAAAAGTTAAAGCTGCCAGTATTACGGTATACAGTCTATATAATTTATATATAAACATAGGTGTGTATATGAAATTATGTAAATAACCCAGTTGATTGGTTTATTGAATTGTGGGCTCATAAAATATGGAGGTATCAGCAGTAGAGAAAACTTTGCTCTTAGAGTAACTGAGGGCCACTGCGGTCTGCTGCAAAGAGCAATGGAGTAGGAGTCAGAGAACCTGAAGAGACTACTCTTGGATCAGCCATCAGCAAACACTTTGATTTGGGACCAACTATGGGGCAGATTACACTCTGTGCCTTAGTTGCTTTGTTTATTAATTAGAAATAATGGGACTGTTCTGTTTCTTTTTGCCTCACTGGAGTTGTATAGAGATAATCTGGGATGTTATAGTATCATATAATATTTTAATTGGGCTTTTAAAACTTTTTTTTGTTTATAAGAAGTGATACACTGCATGTGGTAGGCAAACTAATGGCCCAAAGATGTTTACATCTCAATCCCTGGAACCTGGGAATATGTTACTTTGCATGGCAAACAGAATGAAGGTTATAGATGGAATTAGGGTTGCTAATTAGTTAATCTTGTGATGGGGAGATTATCATGGAGTATCTGGATAGACCCAAGGTAATCACAGGTTCCTTAAAAATAGAAGAGAGAGGCACAGAGGAAGTCAGACTGATGCAGTGTTAGAAGAATTCAGGTCACCATTGCTGGCTTTGAAAAGAGAAAAGGTGCTGAGAACCAAGGAAGGCAGGTAGCCCCTAGACCATGGAAAAGGCAAGGAGATTGATTTTCTTGAAAGTTGCCTGTAAGGAATGCAGTTCTGCTGACACCCTGATTTTCACCCAGTGAGACCCATGTCAGATTTAGGATCTCCAGAACTGTAAGCTAATAAATTTATGGTGTTATTTTAAACCCGTGAATTTGTGGTAACTTGTAAAAACTAATATATTATAAAAAATCTTACATCGGTTTCTCAAAATTTACTTAGATTTAGCATCTTCTGAAAAGAGTAGTAGAATGTTTCTTTGATAAAATTAAAACTCCTTTCCTGGTCATGTTTAAAGTTTCAGTCACTTAGAATAAGTAGCAGTTTATGTTGGCAAACAGAAAAGAAGAATCACTTGTAAGTATTCTTAAAATATTTGTAAAAAATAAGATAATATAGTGGACCCGTGTCTGTACTTAAATTATTGCTTTGAGGTATTTTGAAATTTGGATTAAATTATGTGACAATGAATTCTTAAACAAAATATTGTTTTAAATTAGATATGAAGAGCCCTTATCCTTATACAGTTGTTTAGATTGAACATTTTCTTTGAAATCTTTGTTGTCATCAAGTGCTACATAATAAAATTTTGAAAAGCATTAAGTAACTTGATAACGAAATTGTTTTTTATTATTAAAAATGGGAATTTTATTGTCTTCAATGTAAGTCATGATCAGACATTTCTCATACGCTGTTTGGTCTATAGTTAATTCATTGACCAAGAAAACAAAGGAAAGGTGGTGTTGAAATCCCACAGCCTTACTTCAAGTTAGGCTAGGAAGAGGAAGCCTGAGAGAGACAGACTAAAGGGAATGGGGAAAAGATGACAACGTTTGGTTCCCCATTGATAATATTGTCATGAGGTTATATGCATGGCAAGCATTATTTGTATCGGAATTTGTCCTGTTAGTGTTGTGATTGAACACATAGTTATTTCCCTGCTTTCACTGAACCTATTGACATGAGGAAAAAATTCTGTAGCAAGTGATTTTGCTATATGGGAGTGGGATTACTGGGTGGAATGATAAGCGTATGTTGGACTGGAAAAGAAGCTGCATTTCCCTGATGGCTGGATGACTTGAGCAAATTTTCACGTACATTGGTCATTTGTGTATATTGACTTTTTTTGTTTTTTGTTTTTTGTGTTATTGCCACATTGTGAGAATTCTTTTTGTGTTATGGCTACAGGCTATGAGTTGCATATGTGTATTGTGAATGCTTTCTTCTACTCTTTCCTTTGCCTTTCATTTACTGATGGTATCTTTATACAAAGGTTTTTAATTTTGGTGAAGTCCAACTTATCAGTTGGAAAAGTATTTGGTGTTTTCCCAGCATTGGACTAATAAGGTAAGATTTCCATTTGAAAATTATTTTTAAGTTGAAAGCAGCTTGTAATGAAATAAGAATATAGGTTTAATTATATTGTAGAAATGCAGGAAGGCAACTTTTGATTTGAGGGTTGCTACTTCAAGTGTTTTAAAACAATTTGCGGCCGGACTCGGTGGCTCAGCTTGTAATCCCGGCACTTTGGGAGGCCGAGGCGTATGGATTGCCCGAGCCCGTGGGTTTGAGACCAACCCGGGCAACCCTGTGAGACCTCGTCTCTACAATTAAAAAAAAAAAATAGTCGGGCGTGGTAGCGCTTGTCTGTAGTTCCGGCTACTTGGAAAACTGAGGTGGGAAGGATCGCTGGGGGGTGGCCGTGGGCATGCGTGCCACTGCACTCCAGCCTGGGCGAAGGAGTGAGACTGCAACTCAAAAATAAATAAACAAAACAATTTGCTTAGGATACATTTTTTTTTAAATGAAAGAATCAGCTATCCTATGAAAATTCGAATATGTTATGTGACTTATTTTTAAGATTTAACAATGGACTTTGTCTAATTAGAAAATAATTATCTAAATGTTGCTTTATTACATCTGAAGTAACATTGTACGTTTGGACGTTTATTTCCTGAGATAGCATTGTTTACTGTTGGAAGGTATTAAACTATTTGGAAGCTTATTTCCAAAATTTAGGGAATTAGGCTATTTTTAATAGCTTGTTGCCTGAAATCTTTCCATAAATGAAGACTTATTAATTTCTAATATATATATAAACTTTTTTGATTTGTGCTTTCTTTTCATGTGTTCTGTTAGCACTGTGAACATTTTCTACTTTTCCTAGATCAAAAGATGCATAGATGTTCTTTGAGCTATTTCTTCATATTATTGGTCTTGGTAGAAGTCTTATGCCTTTTGATATTTCCAGTATTAAGAGACAGGAAATATTAACAGATGAACGTGTCAAAGACTGAGTATAGTTCTGGTATTTTCTAAACCTCCTGTTCTTGTTGGCATCTAGAAGAGTAGTTCTTTGTTTACTGAATATATTTACTTTCCAGTACAACCATAGTACCAGGTGCTGAGGTGTGAACTGAAGCATGTGCTAGATTGGTTAGTGCCTTTTTATATGCTCCTAAGTATTCTGCTTAGATCTTACTTGGTTTATCTTGCCTGGTAGTTGTTACTTCTCTGTGAGAAGGATCTTGTTCACTCTTGTGTTCTCATTGCCTATAACTGGTGTCTAATTATACACTCAGGAAATGTGTTTGAAATGACAAAGCAAGAAGATGGCTTGGTTCTGACTTTTTTTTTTTTTACATTAGTCTGCATTATATGGATAAGCAAGCTAAATAATTTTCTGCTTCTTGATTAGGTGATATTTTGAGGTTTCTTCATTTTGATATAATGTGAATTTGCAGTTTATTAGACATTCCCATATTCATATACAAATAAAATGCATTTTATAGTCAGATATAAATTATGTTTAAATTATCTGCTGTTTGTCAACCACACATTCTAATGTTTAGTTGAACGTTAATTCTAATCAAGCATTGACTTTTGGTTATACTGGAGTTTCTATCAAGAACGGGCAAACATTTTTTCTAGTTACTTATAGATTAAACCCACGAGTTACTTCTCCCAGGAGCTGAGGAGTTAGAGTAGGCGGGGAGAAGAAAGAATAAGGGGATGGTGATAAATTTATTAAAAAATCACTGTGGGTAGATGATACATACATAATATTGCAGAGAATTTTCCCTTGAGTTATCTCAGAGTACTCAGTCAAGTAATTTCACCAATACTTATATTCTATGCATGACGCAGATGATTCAGATTACCTATCATTTTACCAGTGAAGAAAGAAGAAAGTCGCTACTTTGTCATAGTCTGTAGAGCTGTTATAAAGTTTTTATAATGGAAATGTTTTCTTGATTGAAAACTGAAGTTCACCTCTGTTTAGTGGAGTTTAAGAATACATTTTAGGCTGAGGCGGAAGGATCGCCAGAGCCCAGCAGGTCGAGGCTGCAGTGGCCGGGAGCGGCCGCTACACTCCAGTCTGGGCGACAGAGTGAGACTCCAACTCAACAAAAAAAAGAAAAAAGAATACATTTTAAACTTAAACAGCTAACTTCATTAAGTCTACCAAATTAATCTTTTTAGGTTAGCTTTTAAAACCCTATAATATTTAGGAAATTTAAAGTGGAAAATAATCTTTTCCTAGCTTTACAAAAAAAAAATTGAATCTGTCTACTAAAATTTAAACCAAGTTTTTATATAACTCCTAAAGTAAAATTCCTCATAATTTCCTTGTAAATTTGTTTTATATATCTAATATTTAGAAACATGCACTTTCAAACTCTGCTTTAGTTTAAATTATCTGATCTCTTCCACGGTTACCTGTCCTTTGACGAAGTTAATGTCCTGGAACTTAGAGTGGCAGAAGATTGGGGATAAGGGAGAGAAGCATGGAATCCGTGTTAGACTGCCTTTGTGTATTCTTATCTCCTGTTATTTTAAATACAATATTTCGAAGGTTAACAACTTTCTGGGTTTTGTCTTAACACTATTATTGGGGGTAATAGATGTCCGTTAAATAAAAATTAGAAAATACACTAATAACAATTGTAACACCCTTTCTGCCCATTTAGACTTACGTGGTCCAATGTGGTAGTCACTAAATTAAAATTAGTTAAAAGTTAAAAATTAATTTTTTAGTTGCTCCAGCCACATTTCATAAGTGCTTGATAGCCATATAGAGATTTCCCATTATTGCAGACAGTTCTATTAGTGCTGCTAGACCCAGAGAACCTGTGTACACAATCCATTTGACATAAAATGGGATATTCCATTATACTGTTTTATCATTTTTTAACTAGATGTGTTGTGTGCATTTTTCATTATCACTGAATATGTTTATACAATCACATTCTACATATACAATTATGTAGAAATACCATTATTTTTTAATCAGTAACCTATTTTAGGCCGTTAGGCTATATATGATTTTTTTTAATGCTTTATAAACAATACCGTAGAGAATATTCTTTTCATTAAATGCATGTATAAATCTCAATTACTTTAGGATAAACTCTTGGAAGCCACAGCTTTTTAATAAGGACCAAAGAAGTTTTGGTGACTGGAGAACTCTACTAGGGCTCTTAATTTAGAATGTCATATTATGTATTCATATATCATCCTTAAATGAGCTAGATTAAGAAAAGTTATTTCCCATACCTTCTTTATTTACTCTTTGCAAAAATTAGTTGAAGATTCAGCAAAACCTTGAGAATTTGATTCAGTTGATTTTGTTTCAATATTGTTTTCTTTTCCTTTTCCTGTCAGAATACCTCCCTTCTACATTTTTAGCATCAGTTTTTCATATAAAAATTGAGTTGGGATCTGTTAAACAAGTCTCTCTGTAGCATTTACATAAAAAACAAAGTTGATGAAATTCCACACTTCTACCCTTAAAAAGTAGAAGAGGAACCAAGAACGATAGTGATTTTCTTCTTCCAGAATAATTCCCGCTGATATCGAGTACTGTTATTTTGGTGTCTTGCCCACTTAGGTTCAAGCTGCTTTCCAGAAGGTTAGTATATTTATGTATTCACCTGATAAATTTGGGATTACTTAGGCATTCTGGACAATGTTGGTAGATATACAAATTATATATATATATATGTATATACATACATATACATACGTGCATATATATGTTGTTTGATATTTAGTCATTGTGTTTTATTAGAATTCCTGGAAAAGCACCTGTTTGGATGTTTTTACCTTCTGAAGACCTTAAGAAAGATGTCAAAGATGCTTAAATTAGGAGGAAACAGCAAAAAACTAGAATAAAAAAATCTGACCAGGCTCTGTGGTGCATTCCTGTAATCCCAGTGCTTTGCTTAATGCTCACGTCTATTAACAGTCCATAAAAACAATTACACGTTTGTATTTAGTTTTAGACTTATCAAAACAATCTGTAGATTTCAGTGAGTCATGTGGCTTAAGTTTGGGGCTATATGAAAATGGTATTTGAGACAAATGACTCATGTAACCAGCAGTTCTTGGTTTTGCATGGCTATCAGGTTATCTGAAACTCGTATGTATTAGAACTGTGTCCTCACTTTATAAAATTTCGTGATAACTGAGATTTCAGAGGCAGGTCCAGTTTGGAGATAAAGATTTAGGGTGTCCTTTTTACTGCTCATTCTCAACTGACCAAACTAGAACGCTAAGTATAATAATTGTGTTTACAGGCTTAAACACACTTTTAGTTCTGAGTTACTTGGATCTGTTGATTAACTTTTTAAAATTGGGTGAGTATTAGACTTTGCATCTGTAAACAGGATCTAGGATCAAGAATGTAAACCTTACTATGAATTATTTCATATTCTACCCCCAGATATGCCAGTATAAATAAGACTTACTAAGAAATTCCACTGTGTATCCAAAGATATATTTATTTTGTGTCAAGCTTGAAAATTTCTAAATTCATTGTGGTACAGATAATCATGGTTAAAGTTAAAAGCATATCTTTTGTTCTGCCTGTTTGGGACACACAATTTTGAGTATTGATCTTTTGAAAGAATGTGCTTGAATTCTGAGGGTTGAGGGAACCAGAGCAGGAAATGTTTTAGTGGGTCCCCTAAAGTGGAGCCATGGCTGTCCTGGGTGTTTTTCAAGTGTTCCCACACCCCTGTGGAACTCGTTTTATACAGTTGTTCTGTGGGATTGGTACATTGTTTGTTGGCTTTATCAGGAAGAAGATGTTGAATATAGGAGTAGTAGACAAGGTATTGATCTGATTTTTCAGGTCAGCCTGGGCTTCAATAGTGTCAGCTCAATGGTTGGCCAGCCAAGCCCCAGAGAGGGTCATCAGCAGGCTGGTAAGCCTAGCCCCGGAAGTGTCAACTCTATAATGGGCTGGCAAGCCAAGCTCTGAGAGTGTTGCTAGTTCGGTGGCAAGCCTAGCCTCCTGGGTGTCTCAGCTTCGGAGTCTTGCCTTCTTCCGGCAGCTCTCCTGGCTTAACTGGCTCCATCGGCTGGCAAACCAGCCTTTGTGGTTGCAGGGCTTTTCGGCTCTGAAGATCTTCTGCATCTCTTCAGTGTGCAGCTCTTCAGGACCAAGGTTCTTGTCTCATGCCCAGGAAGAATAAGGGAGGGCCAGAAAGTGAGCAAGTAGGATTTATTGAGAGGACAGAGAAACTCCCAAGGTGGGAGGGGACTGGAGGGGGTTGCCCTTCTGGGGCTGAAAACCTGGTGCTTATATAGCCCTAAGTCTTAGCCAATTGGCTGCAGCTGTGAGCTGTAGCTGTTCTGATAGGTCACTATTAAGGTAGGAACCTAATGGCGAGCTGATTGGTTGCTTTTCCATCCCAGCTGTGAGTACTTAAAGTTTTAGCCTGAGAGGCTGAGCATGAGAGTTCTGCCAGGAATTTGCTACATTGTTACCAGAGGACCTGCCTGTCTGTCTAGCCTTTCTTTAGCTATCTCCAGTCTTAGTATTTAGAACAAATAATGTACCTCTGCCCTTTAGAATTCACTTAGGGGAAAAAAGCTTGAGTTACAGTTCTGGGCTATTCTAAGCTTGCGTTTGTATAGAATGATAAGGGAGAAATCAAGTGCTTGGTTTTAGATTGAGGGTTGAATTCTAGTTTACCACGTAAACTCTGTGGTTTTTTCACAATGTGTTGCTTTGAGCCCCAATTTCTCAGTTACAAAATGGGCATTTGATCTACTGCATAAGATTGTTATGGGATAAATGAGATAATGTATCTAAAGCAAATACAGTCTCACAGAGTGCTTGTTTCCTTCCACTCTCTTTCCTCTTGTGAGGCAACAGGAAGGTGTTCACATAGATAATTTTTGTGTACTGACACAAAGTCGACATTCAGGAAAAGCTTCATGACTAACTAGCTACTCTTTGTTAATGTCCTGTGAATTAGTGATATGTCTTTTGTTTAATATCCTTTGTAATTTGGTAAACTTGAATAGTGATTTGGTAAGACATGGAGTAAATCTCTCTCCATTGTAATTCAGGTCTTCTAACCCAGTCAGTGGAGACATTCCATATAGGATTAAGGAAAATTATTAATGTAACTTAAATATTTTCCTCACAAATATTTCAATAGCAACAGTTTGAAGTTCTAGAGATTTTCTATGACCAAATATGAAGTTTATGAAATCATGATAAAAATTGATGAAGTGTGAACAATGGTTAATATTTTTTAAAGCTAATTACTTATGAGTAAATATTTCTCTTTCAAGCTGCCAGAGGACATCATAGTTGCTGTTTCTGAAAATTCTAGGAATGAGAGAAGGGAAAGGAATTATGTTAAAAGAAAAAGGTGGTCTTTTCCTCCTCAACGTGGGGGGAAAGAGGTGAGGTGGGATGTGAAATATGTGGTTGAATACTATTAAGAAGAGTTGCTCATAGGATAATATAGCAAACCCAGCAGAAACACAAAACTGTTTCTTTAGTTATTTGGTTTTAGCCAAATAATTTAACCTCTTCAAGGAACGAAAATGTCTTAAGTTAGTTATATACTGTCTCCTTCAGATTGAAAGTACAACAGTATATTGACTTTTCAGTCTCTTGAATCAACTCTTAGAGGCAAAGAAAAATAATAGTAATGATATAATTTCTTAAGAAAAGTTCAAAGCAAAATCAGAATATTATGGTACAGATTTTAATCCTGTTTTCCTCAGGGGGAGTATGTTTTTAAATGTGTAACTTTAAACCTTGCAACTAGTAATGTTAAAACTGTTTTTAATTGGTCTTAATATTTTATGAGCATGAGAAGTTTTTCTGGAATGCTACTAAGTCCTGAGGCCTTGAGAGGGAGGAGGTAGAGTTAGCAGTTTAGGGAAGGTTTCACGAAGACAGATACGTGCTTTTAGGGTTTTGCCCTTCCCTCCCATAGACAGATCTGGAAGCACCTTACGTGGAATCATTGTTCCTTAGAGCTGTAAAAATTTTGTGATCCTATTATAAACTTACATGGTCAGATTTCAAAGATACCTGCTTTATTTCTTTTGGAATTTCATTAAGCTGAGGCTATTCAAATTTAGAAAAAGTCATCTCCCCATAAATAAAAGGAAGCATAAAACAGCAATTGGTGTGGCACAAATGAATTCATTGTTCCTAGGGCTATTATCAATTTACTTTTATTTAAATTTAACAGATTTTTTTTTTAAACACTGGGTATCTATGTTTTGAAAGGAGGATGGAAAGATCCTGATTGGGATGAGACAGGGTGTTTATTGAGTTCCTGTTACTTGCCAAGAGCCAAGATAGATTTATATATATTGTCACTTTTAATTATAATAGCAATTCTCTGAGTTAGGTAGTGTTTTGTGAAAGAGGAGATTGAGATTAACAGTGGTGAAATAACTTGCCCAAGGTCAGACAGTTAACTACGTACAGAGCAGTATTCTAAAACCTAGGTTTGTCTGATTCTTGGACAGTACTTTCTTTCAGGCATTATTCTCTAGGGTTTCCAGGTAGAAAGAGGTATGCTTTGTTATAGTCATTCTTATATTTTATTCCAGTGCCTGCCTCATCTTGCAATAAATTGTGGTTTGTGTAAGCAGAGAATGCTGTTATACAAATGTATTGTATCTTGGCTTGACTTCGTTTTTTGCATAAAGGATACAATTGATCTTGGATATAAAAATCTGCTTTGTATACATACAGAATAATCAATACCTCAGTTACTACAGATGTGATATTCCTTTTTAAAATAAAAAAATCTTGATTTTCTATATAAGAAAACTTGACACAAGGAGCATAGTTTACTTAGAAGATTCTTTTTTATTATACAATTTCATGCCAAAGTTTGACCATAAAGATTAAAGGAGATATATTTAACTTATTAAATTACAAATAGAAGAACTTTCCCATGTAAATTCAGCAAAATTTTATTCCCTTGGATTAAATTTTGAATGGGTAATGAAATATTTTTTAATAACCTAAAAAATTATGTGCATATGTTTACTTGTCCTCCTAACAACACTAAGGGGTAGGTGCTGTACTATTATCTTCTAACTTGCAGGTGAGGAAAAGGAAGCACAGAGAAGTAAAGTAGCTTCCTAGGATCCGAGAACTAGATGGTAGCAAAACTGAAATTCTCACCCATGCAATGAGTCTAGACTCCGGACTCTTAACTATAGCTGTGTTTGTAACCTTACCTATGGTGTTTTGCTTTAGTAAGTAAAGCAGACCTAGTAGAGAACTTGGTCTCCCTTCCTCCTTCTCTCCCTCCCTCCCTTCCTCCCTCTCTCTCTCTCTCTCTCTCTCTCTTTTAAAGAAATACAGTCTTATTTTTTTCCACTGAGGTACATGGCAAAAAGTTATAAATGAGTGTCTATACTGGGGTGCCAAAAAATGTATACACATTTTAAGAGATGTTATCTATGTATTACTTTTCAGTAGTGTTGGATGCTGATGGTAACCACTTTGAACACCTGTTGTAATTGCAGAAGTCAAATGTGACTTGTATTCATCTTTTGCTATCAGTATATGTTGAGTATTATAATTTTAATATAGTTATTTTCCTTTCTTAAAATGTGTATAAATTTTTTGGTATCTGTGTAATGAGGCAGATAAAGGCAGATAGTTCACTATAATGAAATTAATTTTTCACAAGTATGCTAGTCCCAGATGTTGACAAAATTCTGAATTTTTGGACACTTTTGAATAAAAGGCAAAAACTTTTTAAAAAAGTATAACTAAAACATTGAAATTCTGCAGAGTAGAAAATCACTTCTTGACTATTTTACTAGACTTGTTTGTATACTCTCAGCATTATCACAGAATCTACATTAATAGATTTATGTAACATTTGTCTTATTTATCTGATGCTATCACCATATTTAATGTTACTCAGTTGATAGGAGAAACTGTCCAATTTTTCTTTCTCCATGGCTTAGAAATTAATTACTTTAAGTAACAGCTTTTAAAAAGCATTTTTTTGGCAAACATACTTAAACAGCATGCATAAAGATAATTTTTATCAGAGGATAAATATCTCTCTAATTTTTCTCATGAAAATAATGCATATTTATGATAAACATTAAAACAATGTAGAAATCTATAATATGGAAAGGAAATTCCATTTATTTCAATCAGAGATCTAATCACTATCTTTTTTGTGAGCACATCTATTTACCATGTATAAATCTATTTACATATTTTAAAATCAATTTTGAATTTAAGATGTGTTATTATAGATACTCATTGAGATAGCTGCCCAAGTCTGCTTCTTTTAGAACCAGTTTCTCTTTCTCCATTACCTTTGTTTGTATTGCCTCTTCTAGCTTCCCTGGAACTTTTAAAGTCCAGAACCAGATATTGTTTCAAGCTTGACTAATTTCTCTTTCATAATAATTTGGATTTAAAATTTAAATAGTGCAGGGGTTTGTGTTTGTATTTGAGGGGAATGTCTGAGATAGATGGCAACAAGGCAAATTTTTGGATAAATTTCTGCCATTGTTTTTAGTAGAATATCTCTTTGAGGGAGGACTCCCCCCAATGAAATTTATTTATTAAAGATTGTATATTTATTTTATTCTTGCATGTTTAAACGTCAATCACCTTCAAGCGTTTTCTCTGTTTGATGCAGCACACCCACCGAGATGCTTTTTCCACTGCTCAAAACAGTTTTTGAACTCATCAATTTTGATTCCTTTTTGTGCTTCTGTCATTTTTAGTTTCACCTCTTCCACAGTGGCAAAACATTTCCCTTTGTGGACTTCTTTCATCTGGGGAAACAAAAGAAAGTCACTTGGGTTGAGATGAGATCAGGTGAATAGAGAGGGTGGGGGCATGAGATTCATGCTGTTTTTGGTCAGAAACTGCTGAACACTCAGTGCAGTGTGAGCAGGTGTGTTGTCATGGTGTAAGAACCAGTCAACCTGTTTGCCACAATTGAGGTATTTCTTTTGCAAATCATGATGCAACCTTTTCAAAACTTCCAGATAAAAACTTTGGTTGACTGTTTGATCTGGAGGAACAAATTCAGAGTGTACTTACAAGGGGCCTGCCCTCAAGCAAAGAAACAGTAATTCTGAATTTTTTGGGGTCCTTCTCGTATTCCTTAATACATTTTCCTGTTAAGGTAGCCAAATGATTTTTTTATCCTTTGTAATACATATTTGATAAAGTCAGTGCTCAAAGATATATTCATAGACCAACAGCATCTTCAATTTAGGAGGATCCTTAGAGATTATTTTTATTATTACTGTTATCTTTTTCTACTTATTACTATTGGACTTTACTCATTTACTGTTTACTTATTTCTTATGCTTTTAAACCACAGACATTTTCAAATGAGATATAATGCAGTGATTCAATATATACAAACGTTTAGCAAGTAAGGAAAAGTGTAGACCTTCATGTATTCCACCTTGCACATGTGTGTATGAGGGGTGAGGATAGGTCCTTAAGAACAGAAAGAGCAGAGGTTCTCAGGAAGGGAGATTTTGCCCTTGAGAGGAGATATTTAGTAAGGTCTAGGAACATTTTTTGTTTTTATTTACAGTTGAAAAGTGTTACTGGTATCCAGTGGGTAGAAGTCAGGGGAGCTCTTAAACATCATCTAATGCACAGGACAGCTCCTCACTGTTAGGTGCATGCAGCAAGACAAGCTAGAGCGAAAGCCAAGGCCCTACTAGGCTGGTAAAGATGCAACTAACCACTTTTAGAATTTAATGGCTTATTATTTACATAGAAAAAAGGATAACTCAAAGATGCTAACTCCCCTTGGTCATTGTACCACACATCGAAAAGGATGACACAATGAAAAAAGGGCCACATGATTGCCTTGACAGTTGTGAAATACCCAGTTGTGGAAGAGCCAGTAGACAGAGAAAGGCAGAAAGCCCCAAACTTCCTTAGAAGTGGGAAGTGATGCATTGCTGCCTCATGAGAACTTCCCATTATCTCTTGTTCCCAGAGAAACACAGTTGAACTGACACTCAGATAAACTGCGGTTCATGTCTTTATCTGTATAGCCTATGAGGATACTTGCAGAGTCTCTAGAGAACCATGGTGGAGCCATTATCTTACACCCACAACAAAGAATTATGTGATCCAGAATATCAGTAGTTCCAAAGTTGAGTATCTCTGTTCTGGAGTAGCACTGTGCAGTAGAAATATAATATAATTTAAAATTCATGCGTAATTTAAATTTATATGTAAGTTAAAATTCATATGTAATTTAAAATTTTTTAGTAGCCACATTAAAAAGAAACAAGTGATATCAATTTACTAATACACTTTATTTAACCCAATGTGTTCCAAGTATTATTTCAATATATAATGCTTATAAAATGTTATTAATGACATTTTTTGCAGTTTTTTCAACAACATTTCTGATCTGGTATTTATTTTATACTTAAAAGTACATCTCAATTCAAACATAAAATTTTCATGATTAAAACTTGGTCTGTATTTGGGTTTTATAAAATATGTAATTGAAAAAGTACATTTAAGCCGGGCTCGGTGGCTCAGCCTGTAATCCTGCGCCTTTGGGAGGCTGAGGTGAGTGGATTGCCTGAGCCCGCGGGTTCGAGACCCGCCTGGGCAGCGAGACCTCATCTCTACAAAAAAAATAAAAAAAATCAGCTGGGCGTGGTAGTGCGCGCCTGTAATTCCAGCTACTCGGAAGGCTGAGATGGAAGGATCGCGGAGC
>NW_007076569.1:909294-914668 GCF_000164805.1 Carlito syrichta | reverse complement strand
CCACTGCACTCCAGTCTGGGCGACAGAGTGAGACTCCAACTCAAAAACAAAACAAAACAAAAAAACAAGAAAAAAAAAAGAAAAAGTACATTTACATACCTAAGTTGTTCGTTCTAAACGTATTAAATGTTTCCCAGTGAACTGAATCAAGTATCAGTTTTAAAATTTGAAGTAATTAAAATTAAATGCAACTAAAAATTTAGATAATTAGACACTCTAGCCGCATTTCAAGGATGCAGGACTTTCATGTTACTAGCAGCTACCATGTTGGACAGTGTAGCTCTACAGCACCAGGAGATTATTGATCATTTTATGGCTGATGAGACTGCATTGAAACGACATAGTCATTCTTCTCTGAAAACCCAGTTTGATTTCCAGTTTGATTGTTCATTATACTAGAATACCTGTTCTTAAATCTTCCTTTTAGAAGATCTTTATAAGTATGTCACGTTAGGCCATGTATTACATAATGAGGTTCTCAAGAGTTTTCTCCAAAGGATATTAATTAAGAGGAAAAAACCCTACTTCATTCAGTTAATGTCACTGCTCATTTAGTGCAGAAGACACCATTGAGCATCAAATAAATGTCTATCTTATGTTCTCAAGAGAAACATTAGCACTAGGTTATTGAGAGAGAACACACTGAGCACTCTTTTTGTGTCCCAGATTTAATCTGGTTTACACAGTCATTGTTTGTCTCCTGTAGAATTCAAAGAATTTAAATGAATAGTTTAAAGAGGTAAAAAGACTCTGCTACAAAAGAGTAGATATTAATAATTGAGGAAAATTCTAAGAAGAAATACAAAGATGAAGTAAAATATTTTAGAAGTGCAACATTTGGCAAATAAAAATAAATATTAAATTTATATCAAAAATTTTTATTTTTTTTATTTGGCTAATCATACCTAGATTATGTCTTGGTTGCAGAATAGTATTGTAGAAAATTTTTGACTGTATCTACTTTATTATTGCCATTTATTTTAAATATTTTTTAAAAGTACAGCGTAGCCGGGCTCGGTGGCTCAGCCTGTAATCCCGCGCCTTTGGGAGGTTGAGGTGAGTGGATTACCTGAGCCCGTGGGTTCGAGACCCGCCTGGGCAGCGAGACCTCATCTCTACAATAAATCAAAAAATCAGCCGGGCATGGTAGCGCACGCCTATAGTTTCGGCTACTTGGAAGGCTGAGGCGGAAGGATCGCCAGAGCCCAGCAGGTCGAGGCCGCGGTGGCCGGAAGTGGCCACTGCACTCCAGTCTGGGCGACAGAGTGAGACTCCAACTCAAAAAAAAAAAAAAAGTACAGCGTAATTAATATCAGCTAAATTAAATCTATTCCAAGAATTGGAATGTGGTATTTTTACAACTGTGAAATTGTTTTTTGAAAATATGTATGAAAACAATTGTAATTAAATCTCTGCTTAACATAATTGATATAACATGTATATTAATGTAGGCACACAAAAATTATTTATCTTCAGTGTAGTTTATATACTATTAATTTGTTAACTTGCTTTCTTTTGAATTATTACCTACTTTTTTATAGTTATTGTTCCTAATTTATATGTGAAACAATTTTTTTCTGCATGATAATGAGTTTTTCCTATTTGAACCCGTAAATTGATGTTTCCTAGTAGTTTTGGGAAAATCTCAGACATTATTTCTTCAAATATGTATATATTTTTTTGCCTTTTTTTCTAAAACTGATCACAGCTTGTTAAACCTTCTAATTCCATCCTTTGTTCATTTCACTCTTTTTTTCCTCTCGATATGGCATTCTTGGAAATAATGATTGATGTATTTTTCTGGTTTAATAATTTTCCCTTCAGCTGTTTCTAATCTGTAGTTAAACCCTCTATAAAGCTTTTTTTTTAAAAAAAATCAGTTTTATTGAGTTATAGCATAAATTCAGCTTTATTAAGTTTGAGGTAATAAAATAAAATAAATTTCACTGAATTCATTTTAAGTATACAGTTTGATGCATTTTGACAAATGTGTATACCCATGTAACCACCACTCCAATCAAGATTAATAGAATATTTTCTTCACTCCAGAAAGTTCTCTGGTGCCCATTTGCAGTCAATTTTTCTTTTCCTCTGCCATCCCCAGTCAACAATTGATCTTTTTTTCCTGACACTATAGGTTAATTTTCTGTTCTTGGGGAGAATTCATCTTTGTTATATGAGAAAAAAAGGTTTGTTTTTATTGCTGTGTAGTATTTTGTTGTATAACTATGCCATAATTTGCTTCCAATTTTTATCTATTTTATTTTAACTATTACAAATAAGCATATGAGCATGCATGTGCAAGTCTTTTTGTGGACACATGGGTTTTTTGGTTTGTTTGTTTCCTTTGAGTAAATACCTAAGACTAAGTATGTATGCTGGGACATACAGTAATGAACATTTAACTGTATAAGAAACTGGCAAACTGATTTTCAAAGTGGTTAAATCATTTCTAATGCCCACCAGCAATGTATGAGAGTTCCAGTTTAACACCTCCTTGTTAACACTTGGTATTGCCAGTCTTTTTAGTTTGTATTTTTCTGTTGACTAATAATGTTGAGAATCTTTTCATGTGTTTATTAGTAATTTAGTAATTTCTGTGTCTTTTTTTGTAAAGTATCCTAGTCTTTTGTCCATTTTTGGCTATGTGCTAGACATTTTCTGTTTATTTATTTATAGGAATTACTGCCAGTCTAGGCCCACCTTAAATCAAATTCAAGACTTGAGATAACTTTGAAACCCAAAGGTTTCCAAACATCTATAATGTCATACTAGGACTAGTTCACATTCATTTTATCCTCATCTTGAGGTATAGCCTTTATTGTGTGGGGAAAGTCTTTATTACAATCCTTACTTTTTTAGGGGCCTCGGCTTTTATTGGTGTTTCCTTTGCCCCATGAGATATTGAAAGGACCATTTATATTTTTCTGAATCAATAATTGCTTCAGAACAATGACAGTTTCTATGCATGTTTACCCTCTAGGTTCCTCTTGCTCTTCAGTTTTCAGCTGGTAATTCTTTAACTGTCGCATTAGCCCTTAGATGATATAGAAAGTTGAATTTTGGTTTTTGTTTTAAATCTAGTTCTATTCATTGTTTACAGCCAAAGGATGGTTTAAATAAACTTGTCTGCCATTACTGAAAAAAGGAAATTGTGTCATCTAAATTCTCATTTAAATTCAGTAAGCCATACTACTGTATAGGATAGCACTGGTTAACTTGAATTCTCTTGTTTACTGTTAGTGGCAAATCAACTCCTGATAATTAAAAAAACAAAAACACATTAGCTTGACTACTTTTATGCTGCAATAACTAAGATGTATCTTGAATGAAAAGATAAATGAATTTTAAAATATCTATAGTATGTATGTATAATATGTTCAATATTATAACATTATAATACTGTACATTTTATAGAAGAGGTTGTCTGAATATGTGTTAACTCCAGGATATTGCATATATTTCAGTTTACAAAAACAGTGTCTCTTAAAACTCATGTGTATTGGTGAGAGTCTTATATATTGAAGATTATACTGCAGTTAAAATTTGGTCCTTTGATGTTTTTCTATAAAATTAAAAATTTTGTATGTTTAAAAAATACTGAGAACTTGGTTCTTTGTGTGATTCAGCTTTTGAAACTCAATTTAAATATGCTTTTAAATGCTTGGAAAACATTAGAATAAATTCCTTTAAAATTATTTGAATGTTCATTATGATGAACAATTGTAGACTCTTAATATAACTTTAAATTCACATAACAAACAGAATGTACAGTATTTTAATAGTGTGGTTCTTATCATTTAACATGAAAACTTACTGAAACATCGTTTGATAATTTACTGTAAAAACCTTGCTATGTTTTTAGCTTGGAAAAATTCACATTATTTCTATTTCTTCTGTCTTTTAAATCAGTTAATAAATGCCTGTAGTTAAATATAATTTATCATAATAGCACTTTGTAGTTTTCTAGGAATTTAACAGAATGTGACTTTGTGTGACTGTAGAAATATTTTCTTTTTATTTGAAAGAGTTAAAATGATGTGATATTTAAATTTAATAATTTTGAGAAATGAAGTGAAATAACGTGGCTCAAGTAATGTGTTCTGAGTCTGGCTCTCTGTAGCTTCCTGCACCAGAAGTGTGAAAATCATGTGTCCTTGCCATTGCTCGTTTGAAATAACACTTTGAATTTTGTGATTCTACCTGAGTTTTAACTATCTGTTGTTATGCCAGCTGCTATATTTTTTGCATCTCTCTTACCTCAAATGAAGATAAATAGACTGTAGAAACAGCCAAATCTTTGGGATTTGAGGTTTGATAATGTCCCAGTGGTTAAAGATAGTATAGGAGAATTTGTGAATGGCCATAGTACCCTTGAATTTATATGATGTGTTTTACTCAGATTTTAGTTTCCTTGTTCTTTTTTCAAACCTTACTTTGTATATTGTTTGTGTATTTGGGGAACTTTGCTTCAGACATTTGTGCTACTTTTTAACTTTTTTTAATTTTAGAAACAGGATCTCCTCTGCCACACTGGCACAGTCACAGCTTACTGCTGCCTCAACCTTCTGGGCACCAGCAAACCTCCTGCCTTAACTTTCCGAATAGTTAGGACTTCATGTGCACACCACTACACCTGGCTAATTTTTAAAATTTTTTATAGAGATGGGGTCTTGCTATGTTGCCTAAGCTGGTCTCAAACTCCTGGTCTCAAGTGATCCTTCCACCTGAGCCTCCCAAAGTGCTGAGATTACAGGCGTGAGCCACTATGCCCTGCCTGTGATACTTTTTAAGAAGAAATCTGTTTATATTAATGTGCTGTCAATCCATATTGATTTTATAAGGTGAATTTCTAATTGTATTATGTATCAATAGTCACATTTTATTATTCTTTATGATAGCTCAGAACTTTGGAAACAAATTTTAAACCTTCCAAAATTGAGAGACTTAGTCTTTCACTTCTTGAAAGCTGTCGTTAATTTTCCTTATGTAGGTGTCATTCTTCTGGTATTAGAAAGTAGTTCCACACATATCCCCATGGAGAACACCCGAGATTTGAGGATACTTTAAAATGAAATTTCACTTGAGTAATTGCTTGGTGAGTAGTTTGGGAAATTTTAGTATAACTTTCAGTGATTATGGTTCTCAACTTTTAGTTTTGTTTTCTTTTATTAAAGTGCAAAGGTAAATGAAAACTTTTTTTCTATTTTTATTTAGAGGATGGGGGGAGGAAAAGGTTCTATTTGAAGCAACTTATTTGTTTGGTAAGAGTTTAGGTCTTAATGCTTCAGATCTTTGGCTATAACTTTAAAAACATTGTCAGAGATTGTCTGTGGTAAAGGACCAGGATCCCTCCCTCCTGTGCCCGCCCTCC
>NW_007076569.1:897144-909256 GCF_000164805.1 Carlito syrichta | reverse complement strand
ACAGAAAGTGTTAACAAAATGAAGTACTGGAAAAGGTAATTTTAAAACAACAGACTTGGTTCTAAATAACCACCTTTAACTTCTTTGCTTGCTTATCTCAGTGTACATGGATTATAAACATATCTGGGACCAGAATTTCATATATATACTTTGGGTAGAATCGACCACACTTTGTATAGCAATGCCCAAAGTCAGGGGTCAGCAAATATGGCCCATATGCCAAACCCAGCTTACCCCGTTTTTGTTTAACCTGCAAGCTAAGGATTGTTTTTATATTTTTAAATGTTTTTATATTTTTAAATTAGAAGAATAATATTTTGTGACACATGAACATTATATAAAATTCAATTTTTGAAGTCTTTAAGTAAGATTCCATTGGAACACAGCCACATTTATTTATTTAAGCATTATCTATGACTGCTTTTGCATATAATGATATGGTTGAGGTGAGGATGGATACTACTAGTAGACCCTTGAACAACGCGGGACTTAGGGACACTGACCTCCATGTAGTTGAAAATCTATGTATAACTTTTGACTCACTAAAAACGTAACTACTAATAGCTTACTGTTAACTGAAAGCCGTACTGATAACATAAAGTTAATTAACGCATATTTTGTATTTATTATATTCTGTAAAATGTTAAAAAAGAAAGCTATTAAAATCATAAGGAAGAGAAAATATATTTACTATTTATTAAGTGGAAGTGGATCATCATAAATGTCTTCATCTTCATGTTGAGTAGCTGAGCAGGAAGAAGAAGAGGGGTTGTTTTTGCTGACTCAGGGATGGCAGAGGCAGGAACACTTAAATGTAACTTAAATTGAAAAAAAATTGCATGTAAGTGGACCTTTGCAGTTTAAACCTGTGTTGTTCAATGGTCAACTGTGGTTGAGACAGAGGCCATGTGATTCACAAAAGACTAAAATATATACTTCCTTGTCCTTTTCAGAAAAAAAGTTTTGCTGACTCCTGCCTTAGAACAAAGCATGGAGTTAGTAGTTACTGGTAGAATTGAGAGCACAAGCAGGGCCTGCATTTAAAAATGTGCTTTAAATATTATCCTCAACTCATAGGTATTGTCAGGCTCCCTGCTCAGCACCTTTGCATATACCACTTTATGTTCTCATTTAATCATTCTAGCAATCCTGTAATCCTTTATGAAAACTAGATACCATTAGACCCCTGCTGGTCTAATTGCAGATACCTTTATTTCTTCTAACAGTCTTAACTTTAGCGAGTTTTTTTAGCCCATAAATAGTGAATTAAAAATGATTAAATATTTTCTTACATGGATTTTGTTATCAGCATTGGGTTCAGACTATTCAGCAGCTACTTTTCTGCTACTGCATTACTCTGCAGTGGATATATCTGTGTTCAAGTCTGTAAAAGAGATAGTTGCAACCCCGAAATGTTTAGCAAACATATATTTCAAGTTTATTCCTTTTAATGTCACCTAAAACCAGACTGCAACTAAACTGTAATGGCAGATCTCTATTGCAAAATAGGAAAGATATAATAGGTAAGATATTGGTTACAAGAAGGATTGAGATTTCAGGTGACTTTTAAAGGAACAGTCAGGCTTTCAATATTTTGCTTATACTACTCATTAAAAGCTGCAAAATGAAAGCTCCCATCATGTAATTGTAAAACTTAGATAAAAATATTCCTTTATTTCATGTTTAAAGCAGGTTCTGAAGTTCCTGAAGTATGTAATAAAATACTCTGCTTTTCATAGTAGCTATTATTTCTGTTGTTTTCATGTGATCACTCAGCAACTAAATAAAGACAGAGATAGTTATCAGCTTTCATTTGATAGTTGAGCCTGCTTTATGATAAAGACCCTTTACAAGCCAAATCTTTACACTGGAATTTCTTCCTGAAATAAAACTAAAAGTAGCTACAGTTTGATATTGTGGTATTTACTGTCTTATTCTACTTGCTCTTGAGTCTGTTCATAAACATCTGGAAAATAATTATGTTCATTGCTTACATTCACGTGTGAAATAATACAGTAAGTCTTTGTAAAACATCACTGTATCTTCTCAAGCCATTGCTAGCTTTATTATCCCAAGTCTGAAACTACCCAAGACCTAGTACAGGAGATGCAAATGCTCACCTTCCTAGGAACTGTGTCCTAATTCTTTATGAGGCTATTGTTTGTCTATTATAACAAAGTCATTGATTTTATGGCTTATGTGTTAAAGGAAGAAGAAGAGCTTTGTAAATAGCAGGACTTACTACTTTGTAATATATGAGAATTGCCTTCCAAATATTCCTAAAGAATGTATGTACTGGGCAAACCCTTCGGGTCCCCTCCTGCTGTGGGAGTTTTTCTGTCCTTTCAATAAATCCTGCCTTCTAAAAAGAAGAAAAAAAAATAATGTATGTACTTTAGCATGGAACTATTAATAAATGAAAATTTGGGACTCATCAATAGTAGTGTCTCCTAACTTGTAATTGAATTTTACTTACTTGAGCAACTTTTTAATGTATTTATTAGTTTAATCATTTCTTGGGTAGTATTACACAACAGTCTCCTCCCTCTACCCCCACACCACACACCAGATATGGCTGAGAAATGTTTTGGATTATACCTGGATTTTACTTAAACAGTGATTTTTTTTCTTTCCTCTTTTAGAATCCTCCATTTCTGAGAATTCTCTGTAGCTACTTTTTTACACATTATAGCATGTGTTACATTCATTTCTTAGCATGTATTACAGTGATTGAGTTTCTGTTTCTAAAAATCTTTGATGGAAAGAATTATTGTAGAAGGTAGTTCGTTTTTGCAGCTTCACTGCAGGGGACTAGAGTTGCACACATTACTATGTCTGTTAAACTTCTTGGAAGCAAGCCAGTATGTTATGGTGAGTTTCACGTGTAAGTGGTGAGCCACTAAAAGGCTTGCACAGGATTACAACTATTCTGAGGAGAAGAAGCATTTGAAAATTCAGCAGTAAAGCAGCAGCAGCAACAAGCAGCCACAGTGGTGGTAAAGATAGGGCAGGTTCACAGCGTATTTCACAGTGTAAGCCAGTGAGCACATAGCTTCCCCTACTGCTGCCTGATGAGGCAAGCCAGAACTGTACATTGCAAGATTTTTCTAGTTTCATGTTTATGATGTTAAGTCATGTGATAATACTGTACCATAAGTTGCCAACTTTGCTTTACTCTAGAGAGAATCCTTTGCTGCAGTGTTTTTTTCTTACTTTTTTCTTCTTTTTTTTTATTTTTGAAAAAGAAAAAATTGTGCAATGTATGTTTATACCTACACCATGCCGAGACGACACTTACCAGTAAATAATCTGTGTATCCCCGAGGTAAGATATTGTTTCTGCTTTCCCTGCACAGTGCTGCTGCAGCACGGAGCTGATCCAAACATTCGGAACACTGATGGGAAATCAGCCCTGGACCTGGCAGATCCTTCAGCAAAAGCTGTCCTCACAGGTAAGAAAGCAAAGCTTCCAAATTATTTTATCTGTGTAAATACTCACTTTATTTTATAAAATCTTTATATGCTGACTTTTTCTTTCTACTGATGAAGCTAAACAAATATATATGCCACTACTACTTTATTATTGATTTGATATTTGTCTCAATAATTGCTATACTGTTATAAGCATAAGCAGTAATATTGCCTATTCTACTTACAATTATAGCATTAAATCATAGCATATATTATTCACTCATATTTTTGTCATTTTTATGGCTTATATATTTTTTTGTACCACTTCCTCTCAGTTGTTTGTTTTTAAGACCTTTACTGTTGAGCAAGCAAGGACATTTGCATTAATATAAAAGTAGTTTTGATTGGAAAGACAACCTGCTGCCTTATTATTACTTGGATCAGTAGTTAAATAAAATACACTGCTGCTTCTCCCTTGCCACCCCATTTGTACTTTGATCATTTATTTTCACTTTTACCATGATAGCTAAGTTATTTTTAACTGAGGCATTTAGTATCTTTTTACTTCAGATAATGTACATCTTTGGTTTAAGTATTAGTTTTATTAAAGCAAGTGCCAAGAACCAAAAAGGAGGAAATGCTAGAATAGAAAGGATCTCTCATAACAGTATAGACAATAATGCTATATGTAAAACTCTTTTCATTGATCTTCATTCTCAAAATGCTGCATTGGATCTATTTTTGTTTTTATTCTCAGCATCTGAGTCCTGCTGCCTTTGCCCTCTTTTACTTAACTGACCTTTGTAATTTGGAGCCTTTGTCACTGCAGTGCTAACAGTATTGTTTTAACTTGAGTGGAAGTAAATGACTTTTAGCCACCTTTTAAATTTGCCCATGTTTGAAGAAAATAAATCTTTTGTTCTTATTTAAGTTTACAGTCTATGCTATGCATTCTTAGCAAATATACTGAGGTGAATAGGAAATGTTTATGTACAAAAAGCTTTAAAAATATATGGAGTTTTGCTTAGTTTCTCTGCATAGAAAGACAATTTCCTATTATGCTGGAATTAATATAATAACTGCTAAATCAGAGTAATATGATTTTCTCAGTTAGTAGAAGGTTAGTATATTCAGTTGCTGAGTCAAGACAGCATATAGGAATAAGGCTATTTAAATCAGTGTAGATAATAATAGATTTAAATGTAAATTTACAATTTTGAATAATAAAATTAAAATACATAGCCTTAGGCCTACTTAGGCCCTGCAGCCTTTCAGTCTCTTAACAAAGCCCTGAGTAATGATAGCAGGTTTAAAGTGATCTCTGACCAAAGGAGAAAAATAGTGCACGGTAACAGAAGTATATTATAAATGCTGAGCAAGACTGTCGCTGTATCTAAATGTCCTCCCTCTGACCTTTCCTTCTCTCCGACTCTCAACAGCTGCCTTGTCCATTTGTTAGAATTGTTTAATGCAACACTGCTTTCACGCCCACTTTTACTTTTTTAAAAGACAAAGCCTAAATATAAGTTATTAACAGAAAACTCTGTGTGTGTGATGACTTTCAGGGGAGATTGTATTGGATGTTATTAGTTTGGGAAAGAGCTTGCATAATCAGTCATGGAGGCTGAAGATTCCTGGAGGACATATACCATATCTGTTAGAATTGATTTGAAAGCATCTAGCACTGTAGTTTGCTTTGAAAGGAGTATATAAAATTCTTCTTGGTCCTAATACCGATTTCATTAATTGTTCTTTTCAAGAGTATCTACTTTTTTAGGAAATGATATATAACTTTTCAGCTATGATTTAAAAGAAAAGCAAAGTCTAGTAATAGTGGTTAACTTTGTTGAATATGTAAATTAGTTCTATTTATTTCATTGTATTATATAATATGAATGTATAACACTTGGGTTAAATTTTTAAAAGATTTTCTTATCTTTATTTTTTTAACTTTAAAGATTAGGGTACAATTCAGTGTTAGGACGGGTGAAATTTACTCCAAAATGTTTTTCTCCTCATACAAGCTCTTTACTAAGCAATTCTTTCCAATGGACTTATGGTGAAAGCATTATTTTTAATGCAAAATTACAAAGATTAAACATTGATTTTTTTTAAAAGGGTATCTTTTGAAAAGAATGCTTTAATTTAGAGTTATTAGAGATTATTCTGAGTGTGTCATTATTTTTATACCAGATGCAATTGTTGTATTATCGCTTACCTTGAGAGCTAAGTTTTTGTTCTTAAATATTTTCTCTTTGGGAACTGACTTGCCGAAAATCTCTTTCCAGTATCCTATCTTTTATATTACTACTTTTGTGTAGTAGCCAAAATTATGTACAGCTATTTATGTATCTCCCTAAAGGAAATTAGCAAAGTGATAATCTCTTTTAGAACATTTAAAAAATGTGTGACTAATATCTTCTTATACATTAAGAATGCATGGTTTTTATAAAGCTATACAAAACAACAATATATCCTTAGTTTTACAGTTAAGGGACCCCAGCTTATAGCCATTTGCTTTGGATAGCATATTTGGGTATTAAAAAGAGATTATGTACTTAGAGGTATCAGACTCTTGGCTGAGTTATAGTGGAAGTGAATGCTCTACTTAGAAATCTTGAGGGGTTATTTCTGTTTGTTTTTTGCTAATAACTGAAGTTTTGGGCAATCAACTGAAGAATGTGGAGGTAATTGGTTGTTTGTTCATTTGATTTTTTTTTTTAAGAAACAAAGGACATGAAAACACTAAAACAGCCTATGTAAATTTTATTGAAGAAGAATTTTGGTGTGTTATGATTATGAAGGGTTTTTGTTTCTTTGTGTGTGCCTTTTTTTTTTTTTTTTTTGAGTCAGGGTCTTACTTTGTCACCTAGGTTCTAGTGCAGTGGCAGGATAACAGCTCACTCCAGCCTTCAACTCCTGAGTTCAGGTGATCTTTCTGCCTCAGCCTATCAAGTAGCTGGGCCTACCTGTAGGCCTATGCCACCATGCTTGGCTGATTTTTTTTGTAGAGATGAGGTCTTGCTATGGTGCCCAGGCTGGTCTCAAACTCTTGGACTCAAGCAGTCCTGCTGTTTCAGCCTCCTAGAGTGCTAGAATTACAGGCGTGAGTTACCATACTCAGCCTATAAAGTTTTTAAAGTAGCATATTATGGCCCCCTTTTTTTTTCATTATAAAAAAGCACATTTTATTTGGAAATTGAGGGAAATAGGAAAAGCATGAAAAAAATTGTGATTCTACCACTTAGAGATAACAGTTTATGTTATTTATGACCTTTTTTTCTACATGTCCACATACCCCACACACTCTTCTTTCTCTTTAATCAAATCAACCTCACATGTTACATACTGGTTAATTTTATATATAAAGTTATATGTAATTTAGTTATATGAATGTTAATGAAGGTATTAAGTATTCTTTTGTAATATCTGTATATTGACTTAATAGTATCCTTCTTAATATCCTTTTGTGGGTATATTCTGGTTTTTTTGAGTGAATTCCTAGTGTTTAACATTTAGATAGATTGCTTTCAGCCTTGAAATTAGAATCTGAAGCCGGGATCGATGGTTCAGCCTGTAATCCCGCGCCTTTGGGAGGCTGAGGTGAGTGGATTGCCTGAGCCCGCGGGTTCGAGACCTGCCTGGGCAGCAAGACCTCATCTCCACGATAAATCAAAAAATCAGCCGGGTGTGGTGGCACATGCCTGTAATTCCGGCTACTCGGAAGGCTGAGGAGGAAGGATTGCCGGAGCCCAGGAGGTCGAGGCTGCAGTGGCCACTGCACTCTAGTCTGGGCGACAGAGTGAGACTCGAACTCAAAAAAAAAAAAAAAAAGAAATTAGAATCTGAATTTAGAGTCTTCTTTATCAATTCTGTTGAAATTATACTTCTTTAAAGACACATTCAGTCTTAGCATCCACCAATATGATGGACATCTCTATTCTTGACTTTGAGATCTGTGAAAGTTTGGAGATGAGGGGTTTCCTTTTTACAGGGCTTTACTGCATGTGGTATTATCATGGGAGAGGCACGTTTAAGTTGAAGGTGGTTGATGAAGGGAATGTTCATTGAAGAGAGCTGGGATGTAGGGTGTTTGTTAACCACGTAAAGGAGATCCTCTGGAATACAGCAGAAATGATAGAGGGGAGCAGTGGGAAGATGAGTCAGGAAAAGAGGTGAGACCAGATTGAGACTGAGAGTTTGGGAAACCATAGATGACCAAAGGAATGTTTATCTGGGCAGGATTAAGATGATGAAGATGTAGAGTGGATGAGCTTAAGTGGTCCTAGGAGTTTTCTAGTAGATTAAGGGGTGAAAAGGATATATTTGCATTAAGAGTAAATAAGCTTTAACCTGGATTCATTGCACTTCAGAGGAAATCCTAATCTATGGTTGATGGGCAGCCTCCTAGTCTCTCCAAAAGGAATCAACTGTGGCTCAAGCTAGTGAGCAGCATTGAGGAGTCTGGTAGGTTCTTGCAGAGACTAGCTTGGTAAATCAGCAGAATATGTCTGGAATCCTACCTGGTTTTTTTTGACTTCCCTGCTTCCTGCTGCTTTTCAGATAAGACCAAAGTATTCAGCATGATTAGTGAGTACTTAAATGAGTACTACCTAGATAGTACTTAAACTATCTAGGTATGACTACTAAGTTTTGCTCAGACCAAATCTAGAATTTCTTTCTTTTTCCTCACATTTTGCATCCAGCCTGTCAGTAGTTCAGGTCTACTGTACTTTCTCATCTCCAGTCTGATCATTTCTCACCACCTTTATAACTTTAGTCCTGGTTCACACTTTCATCCTGCCTTTCTTTCACCACAGCAGCAGCCTCATAATGGGTCTGTCTCTAACCTCACTTCAGTCTCCAAACTGTAGCCAGAGTGTTCTTTCTAAAGCATAAATAAGCTCCATGGTCAGATAATTCTTTAATATAGTCCCAAACCCCCAAATAAAATCCAAATTCTTTAACTATGGCTTATCATGATCTGGTTCCTGCCTTGCCTAGCTCTGATTTACCTTCTACTGTATTCTCCTTTGATCTCTGTGCTTCGGCTTCAGCTGGATGCTTGCTGTCCCTCAAACAGATGAAGTCTTTTTCTGTGTCTGGGACAACACGAGTTGTTTATTGAAATGGGAACACTCCTCAAGAACTTCACATGGTTCACCAGTCAAATCTCTGCTCATATGTCTACTCTTCAGAGAAGCCTTCTTGTCCCCGGTCCCATTAGATTACTTTCTTCATGCATTTATTGATCTCTGAAATTGCATTTTTTGTTGTTTGCCCCAATGGAATGAAAGCTTCACAGGGGTTTGGACTTTGTTGGACTTTTGTCTTTTTCATTCTTTATCCCTAGGACGTAGAAGAGTACATAAAATGATTAAATAAATGAATACATTTGTAGTCTGATTACTGGTAACTGAGGGCAGCATATTTTTCAGGTTCTATAAATACTCAGTGACCATTAATTTTTTGACATCTCATGCCATATTGAATAGTCTTAATGAATTTTCTACTTCTTAAAAATTGTTTTGGATTGCTTATAGTCATGTACGTTTCTTAAAACATAAGGACATGTAAGTAATGTTTTAATTGATATGACGGCTGAAGTAGACTCAGTTTTATCAACAGATTTGTTGGATGGCTCCTTTGAGAACATTCTAATTCTAGAAAGATAAAACTGCCTGCAGCTGTCACATCAGATTTCCAGATGTCAAACCCGGGCCTCATTTTTGCTTTTTTCTTTCAGCCGTTGTTCTGTGAAGATGCTGTTTTGCACATTAGCTGTACTACAGCTGGCATAGTACATGCTGTGTGCAGTAGGTTTTTTACTATCAGCACACATGATTAGATAGATTTCTCATGCCCTTAATCTGAACTTTAGGAATTACTCATATCAGGTATTAGTAAATTGTATAGTATGCAGCCCAGAAAATAAGCCATAAGTGGAAATAAAACCTTATCTTACTTTGCAAGAAAAGTTACATATTTATCTATCTAAATTTTATTAAGGGAAAATTATTGTTATGTTAAAATGAATTTCTGATTTTTAGAAAATTGCCTGTAGTATTTTAGCAAAGGAAGTTAAAACTTGTTATTGTTGAAATAAAACAACACAAATACACATTTTAAATAAATATATGTTGAAAACATTAACTTCTTTACTATTTTTAAGAAAGTTTTTTTAATAGTTTGTTTATAGTTTGCTCATGAGTAGGAAAATTTTATGTTTATTAAAGGTGGTTGAAATACTTTTTTGAAAGTTTAAAAATATGAAAACAATTTAGGAGAAGACTATAAAACCAGTACGTTATTTTAAAAAGCTTATATCTGACATACTGATTTAAATTTTAAAGTGTTGTTTGTACCTTGAACAAACAGGTTAAAGACTTACCTGAAGCTAGTTATATATATATTTTTAGCTGTTTAGTAGTTTATAGTTGGGTTAAATTTGACTGTTATCTGATATTAACATGGTCACTCCTGCCTTTTAAAAATTGATGTTTGCACGATATAGATTTTTCTATTCTTTTACTTTTAACCTACCAATCTCATTGTATTTGAACTGAGTTCCTTTTAAACAGCATATTAGCTGAGTCATGTTTTCTTATCCACGCTAAAAATTTCTGGTTTTGAAATGCTGTGTTTCAGTGCTGTGAGATCTCTGGCAAATGTTTGATCTACAGAACTGTAAAATAGCAATCTATTTGTGTCGTTTTAAGCTGCTGAGTTTATGATAATTGTTTCAGTAGTGGCCGGAAACGTATACAATATATCTTGTCTTTTTAAAATTCAGTTTGAGATCTTCCTAGTTCTTGGTATGACCAATGGTTTTCTATTGAAACCTGGACGTTTTGAGTATTGTTCTATGGGACCTGGATCTTAAATAAACTTCTCTATCAAAAACTTGCAGAGACTTGGGGGAAGGACATTGCTACCTTACAGTCAGTTGTGAATGGAAGTCTAGGTTCTCTAGCTGATATCCAAGAGGTAGTTATTAATTACTACTGGTATAGGTGGGATTTCTGCCTTCCCACTAGGACTCCATGGATACTTTCCTTGGCTAGGAGAGGTAGTGATGCTTCATAACCTTTACCCACTTGGCCTCCACTGATATCATAGGAAGGGGAAGGGAGGTGGTCTTATTGCCACTGAACTATTGTGAAAGTTTTGATTTTCTACTAGGCCTCCTCTGACTCTATTCCCATTGAAAGACATATGGATATGTTGCCATTGTGGATGGGAGTGGAAGTCCATGGACCCCACATAGTCTGTAATGATGCTGTGGGGATGAGGGACTAATTATTACCTGGCAGGGTTGAAAGTTTGGGCTCCCAGGTTTCACATTAAAGCTTGGTGAGAATATAAATCTAGGCTCATTACTAGGTATTCGCTTGCATGGATGGGGTTTGTGTGTGTGTGTGTGTGTGTGTGTGTGTGTGTGTGTGTGTGTGTGTGTGTATGATGGTGGCTGGAGTAGACTGATTATTATGTAAAGATTTTCTGTCTTGCAGCTAATGGAATTAGTGACATTAAGTTTATTTACCATTCTGAAAATCCCAGGGCCCTTCAAAATTATGCTAAATTTACTGTGCCTGTGCTCTAGAAATGCAATAGCAAAGCCTAGATGACAGCACATGTTTGCAGTATGGTTTACTGAATATCTTAAGCCCACTGTCCAGATTTACTGCTAAAAAAAAAAACAGGATTTCTTTCAAAATATTACTACTCATTTACAGTGCACCAGGTTACCCAAGAGTTCTGATAGAGATGTACAGGGAGATTGATGATGTTTTCATGCCTGGTTATACAGCATGCATTCTGCAGCCCATAGAACAAGATGTAATTTTGACTTTCAAATCTTATTATTTAAGAAATACATTTCATATAGCTGCTACAGATAGTAATTTCTCTGATGGATCTGGGTAAAGTCAATTGAAAACATGGAAGGAGGTTAAAATATTAACATTAACAGGACTTGAAAGTATTTGATTCTAACCCTCCTGGATGACTTTGAGGAGTTCAAGACTTTAGTGGTAGAAGTAACTGTAGATATGGTGGAAATAGCAAGATAGCTGGAATTAGAAATGGAGCCTGAAGATATGACTGAATTGCTGCAATCTCATGATAAAGTTTATTAGTAGATGATGGGTTGCTTTTTATGGATGTGCAAAGAAAGTGTTTCTGTTAGATGGAATCTACCTTGGTGAAGATGTTGTGAACATTGTTGAAATGACTACCAAGGATTTAGAATATTATATAGACTTACTTGGTAAAACAGTATTAGAATTTAAGAGGATTGACTCCAATTTTAAAAAAAGTTCTACTGTGGGTAAAATGGTATCAAACAGTATTGTATGGTATAGAAAAACCTTTTGTAAAAGGAAGAAGTCAGTCAGTGTGGCAAACTTCATTTACATTAAGTGTATTGTCTTATTTTAAGAAGTTGCCACAGCCATCCCAACCTTCAACAACCACCATCCTGATGAATTAGCAACCATCAACATCAAGGCAAGACTCTCCACCAGCAAAAAGATTATGATTTGCAGAAGGCTCAGATGATCATTATCTTTTTTTAGCAATAGAGTATTTTTAAACTAAGTAATGAATGATATTAAAAGGCAAAATAGGCTATATGCCAAACTCTTTTATGGCCTTGAAATCCCTAAATAATGATTATTTGGTCACTTGTTTGGGTCCTCTTT
>NW_007076569.1:852352-897064 GCF_000164805.1 Carlito syrichta | reverse complement strand
CTCCCCTTTTTCTTTTCTCATTATGTTGTTCAGGCTGGAGTGCAGTGGCTGTCACAGGCACAGTCAGCCACACTACAGCTATGAAATCCTGAACTCCAGCAGTCCTCCCACCTCAGCCTCCTGAGTAGCTGGGACTACAAGCACACACCACCATGCCTAGCTTACTTTTGGGGTTCTATTACTTACTGAAATTGAAATGTTATTTTACTACCATCATTATGTTGTTTCAACTTCCGCATGGATGACTACTTACCCTAAGTTTTCTTTTTTCTAAACTGCATATGTATACTGACATTTTTTTTTTACCACCCTGCTTTATCCACTTATACCTGTGATCAAATCCTCACCTTATTTTTGATGGTTTTTGATTCTTTAAGTATTCTAAAATATGACCCTCATCTCTTGTCCTTCCAGTCCTTCCATTTCTTAAACTCGATTACTCTCTAAATTATTGAATTTCAGCCAAGTGTGGTGTCTCATGGCTGTAATGCTAGCACTTTGGGAGGCTGAGGCAGAAGGATTGCTTGAGCCCAGGAGTTTAAGACCAGCTTAAGCAACATAGTGAGACCCCATCTCTACAAAAAAATAAAAAAATTAACCAGGTATATTGGCACATGCCTGTAGTCACAGTTGCTCAGGGAACTGAGATGGAAGGATCACCTAAGCCCAGGAGTTTGAGGCTCCAGTGAGCTGTGATCTTGCCACTGCACTCTAGCCAAGACAACAGACTAAGACCCCGGCTCAAAATTTTAAAAAATACTTTGCATTTCACTGAGACTTCCAGTCACTAGCCTCTACTTTTTTTTTTTTTTTAATGCATTACTTCTTCAGGTCTTTATCATCTTATTATTCAACTTAGATTCTATTATCCACTATTGTATTCCCTCCCTGGCAAACACTGTTAACCATTGACTACCTCTCCTGTCAGGATACTTACTTGGCAGTGCTACACTATTTATTAAACTCATCTGTAATATTATAAAATATATATTTGGTTTTTGGCCAGTTTCCTGGCATACAACTCCTGAACATCTTTAGAGTCTCCAGAGTGATATCTTCTGTATTCCAATGAGTTGACTGATGACTGACAGCCCCTAGGTAGATTCAGGATGGGGGCTGGTCACTGGATAGAGCAAGGCAGGATTCGAGGGTTGGGACTTTAAACCCAACCAGTGGGGAGTTGAGAGGAGCTAAAAGTTAAGCTGATCATCAATGGCCAGTGGCTTAATCAATCATGCCTAAGTAATGAAACCTCCATAAAACCCCAAAAGGACAGGATTTGCAGAGCTTCCAGATAGCTGAACGTGTGGAAGTTCTTCAGGTGGTATACTGGGAGGGAGGCCTGGAAGCTTCTCTACTTCTTCCCATACCTTGCCTTATGCAGCTCTTCATCTGTATTCTTTGTCATATTCTTTATAATAAGCCAGTAAGTATAAATAAGTGTTTTCTTGAGTTCTGTGAGCCACTCTAGCAAATAAATCAAACCCAAGAAGGGGCTTGTGGGAACCCCTCTTTATAACTTGTCATTCAGAAACACAGGTAAAAAACTTGGGACTTGTAATTGGTATCAGAAGTGGGGGACAGTCTTGTGGGACTGAACCTCAACCTGTGGGATCTGATGCTATCTACAAGTAGATAGTATCAGAATTAAATTCAAGTATGCCCAGCCGGTGTCGGCTGCAAAATTGACTGCTTGCTTGGTGTGTGGGGAAAAACTCCTACATATTTGGTCACAAAAGTCTTCTGTGTGATTGTTGTGGTGCCAGAGCAAAGGAAAAAAAACTGTTTGTATTTTTCTGTTCACTAACTGCTTATTTTGTTGTTGTACTCAAGAAATTAATGTAGCTAGAAAAAAGAAAAATATATGTATAGTTGTCTGATTTCACTTTGTGATCATTACCATACATCTCATGGTTTTTAATCCTTGCCTCAGCCATTTCTTTCCTCAAATCTTTAGCACTCCTTCAATTCCTTCCTCTAAATTTCTTTTTTTATGTTTCATTGAAAAAAATACATGACATCAAACAGAAACTTACTGCTATATCCAGTTCCACCAACTTGACTGCAGCTGTACTCATACACTCTGCCTTCCTTCTTATTGCAGTGGAAGTGAAGCATACTGCTTTTTTTTAAGATCATCCCCCTATTTCTTTTGCTCTAGATTCCATCACATTTCACATATACAAGGACTTATTTCTTGCAGTGATGCTCTGCTTATTGATTTATATCCATCTACACATATTTTTAAATTCTGGTAGCTCATATTTTACAAAAATAAAATAAAAAACCAAAAATTTTTTATTGATCAAACCACTCCCTAGTCACCCGTATTTCTGCTTTCCCTTAGAGCATAAGGAGTTGTCCATGGTTGCCCTCTACTTTCTCACTTCTTAGTCTGAACTAAATTCACCTGGTTCTGTTTTTATCCCTAACTACTGTAGGGAAATATCTTGTTTTGTTGTTGTTCTTATTTTCTCCCTGAGTTTTTCAACAAATTCTATCTTGCATATCCAGTGGTCATTTTCTTGTGCAGCCTCTCAGAAGTATTCAACAAAATTTGTTGCAACTTACTTTTTTAAACACTCTTCTAACAGCTTCCAGGATACCATATCTTATTGCCTTTTTTCTTTAATTTTGTTTAGAAATTATTTACTATATTTAATGTAAAGCCTCCTTTTCACTGTGCTTTCTCCTTGAAGAAGCAGTATATACATCCTCATGAGCTTTTCTTAAATATTTATTCATTTGTACAAGATCATTATTAATTTGCTTTTTTTGTTTGAGAGTTAAGGTCTTACTCTGTCACCCAGGATGGAATGTAGTAGCATGATCATGGCTCACTGCAGCCTCCACTTACTAGGCTTAAGCAATCCTCCCACCTCAGCTTCCCAAAGTGTTGGGATTATGGACTTGAGCCACCATGCCTGGCAAACTTGCTTATGTTTAAACAAAACAAGTTAATTCTGTGGATTCTCACAAGGCTGTTATTTTAAACTAGCTGTTCTTGACTAAGTATTAAAAGCTTCATATCTACAAATGTGGTGATTTCAAATATCTTCATTTAACAGTTAACTAGTTCATAAAGCAGTTTCCATCACATTAACAACACTCTTAAATTTTTACATAGCTAGGATCCTCTTGTGCTTTTGAAGAGTGTCAAAAGGGTTGTTTCATGAAGGATCTTCTCCCACACCCTACCATGACATTGTCTTAATAGTGAGCTATTTTAGGGTGTTCTAGGCTAGACAAAAGATTGAGAATCATTGAAGCCTGAGAACAGTCCTACTCCATTGAAATATGATATTTGTAGATATACTTCCACCTTTTGCTTAGATATCATAAAATGTACTGATGAAGAAGAATTTATTGCTAATTATTTTATAAAATAAGTTGTTACCTAGTATAGTGAAAGAAAACTTACTAAATACTAATTAGGGGTTCTATCATTTTGATAAACAGCTTTGTTTCTCTTTCTCTCTCTGGCTGGTAGACTTAATTAGTATCACAATTGAAAGATAAATTTGTCTGCTGCTTTAAAACATAAGGGGATCATTTCTCATTCATTCTAGTCTATACAATTTTAAGTTTGTATTTGCAAGCCTATTCTTGTCTAATTTTTCCCCTTTTCTGTTTTTCATCTTAGTTCTACAGTCACAAAAGACTTTTCCAAAGTAGCACTAAAACAAAATCTGACATGGTTGGTTGCTTTTTTTCGAGAAAAAGTGACATGTTTTTAAGAATTTTCAACATGAATCCAACTACAGAGACAGATACAGTTATGAGATAGCAGCTAAAATGGCAATGGTGTGTGTTTCAATGCTTTACTCATTTACAAACCTTATAAAGAGGAGATCAGCATTAGCTTGTAGCTTCAAAAGCAATCACATCCTTCCTTAAAACCATTGACAAAGTTTTGGGCAGATTATTAGTGGCATTTTTGTTATTATTGCTTGTATTTCCAGAAAACTTAATGATATTAAAAGCTAAAACTTGTAATTAAACCTTTAATACATACAAAAATGCCAGACTTTATGTTTTAAAAGACAATGACATTTTCCCATATTGTTTAATTCAAATTCAATGGTTGTATTTGTTTCAAAATTGTACTTTAAAAAACTGGGTAAGGCAGTGCTAAGAGCCATTTGAATTGTATGCTCATATATCTTTGCTAATGTCAAGCTTCCCTACTGCTATTTTTTCCTATTATTATTTTTATTTTGAAAAATCTCCAACTTACAGAAAATTTTTTTAAAATTAGTGAAATGAATACCTATATACTTTTTACATAGATTCACCAACTGTTAGCATATTCCAGGTTTGCTTCATATCTTTTTCTCTTGGCATCTGTTTTTTCCCTTTTTCTTCACTGAACCATTTGAGAGTTACTTGCAGACATTGTGGAACTTCACGCCTGAATACTTTAGCATGTTTCTCCTAAGAACAAAGGAATTTGCTTATATAATCAGATACAATTATCACACTTGGGAAATTAAGCATTAATATAATACTACTCTCTAATAGCGATTCATCTTCCTACTGTTTCATAAAAATTATTCCTTAGCCTATGACCTTTCCCGTGAATACCAGGTGACCCCATTTCTGTCAACAACTTTTGACCCCCTTGAAGCCTTTCATGGACCCTAAGAAATTGATATATCATTTCACCTCTAGTTAATTGTCACTGTCTTTTCTACAGACGCTCTTAATATCTACCAAAATCTGTGCTTGTTTTCTTTTACTTTTGGTTTAATGATGTTACTACTATCTCTGTCTGCATTGTTCCTTATAGAGATAATTGGATGCATGTAGTAATTATGAAAAATGATATTACCACTTATATTAGGTGCTTAAGAATTTTGTGACAAGCCGGGCTCGGTGGCTCAGCCTGTAATCCCATGCTTTGGGGGCTGAGGTGAGTGGATTGCCTGAGCCCGCGGGTTCGAGACCCACCTGGGCAACTTGGTGAGACCTCATCTCTACAATAAAAATAAAAAAATTAGCCAGGCATGGTGGCGCGTACCTGTAGTTCCAGCTACTTGGAAGGCTGAGGCGGAAGGATCGTCGGAACCCAGCAGGTCGAGGCTGCGGTGGCCGGGAGCGGCCACTGCATTCCAGCCTGGGCGACAGAGTGAGACTCCAACTCAAAAAAAAAAAAAAAAAAGAATTTTGTGACAAAACTTTAAAAAGTCAAATTAAAATTTTAAAAATATTTCTTCCAAAAATGTACTACTGACCTTCTCAAAGGAGTTTAATACATTGGTGATCCAGACTAGATTTTCGTGATTTTTAACAATAAAAATTATAAGCAATAAATTATTTATTTGTAATTGCAAAATATTCAAGTCTACCTAAATGCTCAGATATAGGAGACTGTTTGAATAATCTGTGGTACATACATACAGAGTATTTTACACCTGTAGAATAATGAAATTCTCTATAAACTACTAGTAGTTGATTTCTTCCTATGATATATTATTTGGTGAAATAAAGTTTAAATGTTTATAATATGCCATTCTTTTTGTGAGAAAACAATAGTGATAACTAGCTTCCAAGAAGATGTCCAATCACCCTGTCTCCATTCACACCTTTGTATAGTCCTCCCCCCACATTGTACTGCGTATTGTGTGTGACCATAGCATACAGCAGAGCTGATGGTATGTCACTTTTGAGATGGTCTTGAAAGACTGGCTTTTGTTTTGGGCTCTGTCTTTCCCATTCTCATGGATCACTTGCTCTAGAGGAAGTGAACTACCATATTTAAGAGCTCCTTATGGAGAAGTCCATGTTGGGAGGTACTGAAGTCTCTGGCAAACTGCCAGTGAGAAACTGAAGCCTGTCAGTAACCACATAAAAATGCTTGGAAGCTGATTTTCCAGCCTCAGTAAGCCTTGAGATATGGTAGCACACCCAAACAACAGTTTGGCTGCAACCTTGTGAGAAATGCTGAGTCAGAATCATCCGGCTAACCATTCCCAGATTTCTGACACTCAGAAACTATATGAGATAAAATTTATTCCTATAAGCTGTTAAGTCTTGAGGTAATTTGTTAGGCAGAAATTGATTACTAGTATACTATGAAAATTTTTCTTAAACTTAAAAATATAACTATTATTATTATTTATTTTGCAAAATAAAACACAAGAGGAATAAGCCAGAAAATATTGAATTTGGTTATCTATAGGAAGGTGAGGACTCTGGAAAGGAAGAGGGAATAGAGGTAGGAAAAACATTAACTAGAGTATGCTGTTTTGGTATAATTTTATTTTCTGAAAGCATGTTAGTGTTCCATATATTAAAAAGCAAAATTAAATCAAGAATTAAAAAATTCTAAAATTCAAATGTAAACAGAAACAAATGAACCACCTGTATTTCAAATAAAGAACCACACTGAAGAAAATAAAGAACTAATCTGTAACTTTTGAACACTATGACTTTATACACTCAGTGTACAAGGAAGAAAATGTAATTTCAAACAGACTTTGAATTCTTTTTTTTTGGTCAGAGTCTCACTCTGCCCCCTGACTGAAGTACAGTAGCATGCTCACTGCAGCCTCAACTTGTTGGGATATGGCAATGCTTCTGCCTCAGCCTTCCAAGTTGCTGGAATTACAGGCATGCTCCATGATGCCTAGCTAATTTTTTATTTGTTGTAGAAACAAGGTCTTGCCAAATTCCCCAGACTGGTCTCGAACCCCTGAGCTCAGGCAGTCTTCTTGCTTCAGCTTCCCAAAGGGCTAGGATTAACATAGCACCTGGCTGAATTTATTAAGGTTTTTTTTTTTTAAACAATGTGTGGTGTATTAATTCTGAAACTATTTAAGGCATATTGTAGGACTGAACAAATGAGTAAATGTATTGGGCACCAGGGCTCTTACTATGGAAGAAGAAATATATAAATGTAGAAGGGAGGAAGACAAAGGAGAAACTTGTGGAGTTGCATTGAAATTGTATATATCTGAATCATTTGGGGGAAACTCTAATTCTGCTGCAGAAAAGACCTAGAAGCAGTGAGACTTCAGTAGCAATGGATCCCACCTACTTTCCAGATCTTAGTTTCTACATCCTATTGCCCTACTTGCTGTTTATTAAAAGGCACCAGAGCTCTTTAAAAAAAATGACTGTTTTCAAAGCTATGACAGGGAAGGTATAAAATGAGCCTGGAATATCTTGTTGTGCTAGAAAATAAGGAAATGCTCAAAAAATAATGGAGACATGTCAGAAGAACACAGGAGCCATCTTGAAGGGCTCTCACTGACCAAATCTGTGATAATCTGACCATTAAATAATGATAGCAATGTATTATATTACCCACTGTATAAAATAGAAATAGATGTGTTCATATAGTGATAATCAATGAACATATGAATGAATGAATGAGTGGGAAGGGCCTCTTTCTTACTATGGAATGCCTATTAGTCTATGTGGAGGAACTGTTGGAGTTGAAAAACCACCACTTGCAACCATCCTAGTAAAGACTGGTAGGACAAGAATCATTAGTGGGTGCTAAATCTCAGAGGCTGAGTTTGATGAGTAGCAATATATTTATTTACATGGTTCTCACCATGTCTGTTCATAGATTGATTATTATTTGGGAAAGACAGTAACTACAAAGTGGAGAAATCTGATAGTACTTTTATTGGGTATCAAAATTAACATCACTAATGAGACACAAATCTTATATGTTGGCAGATATAATTTCTGAGAAGAACGACATCTCATATGTTGTTTCATAGCCAGAGATGCATAACTAAATCTCATGAGAAAACATTAGACAAATCCAAATTTAGGTATATTCTACAAAATAATTATCCTGTATTTTTCAAAAATGTTAATGTCTTGAAAGACAAAGTCTGAGGAATTATTCCAAATTAAAGAAGACCGAAGAGACTTGACAACTAAATGCAAAATACATGATCCTGGAGTGGAGGAGAAAAATGATATAACGAATATAGTTGGAACAATTGACACAATTGGAATATATACTCTCTATTAGATAAAAGTATTATACCAATATTATCTGAATTTAATTACTATACCGTAGTTACATAAGAAAATAGACTTGTTTTTAGAAAATAGTAACTGAAGTAGTAAAGGCAAAAAGAGACAATGTATTGCAACCTTATCAATGATTCAGAAAAATTGTTACAGATGCATGTATACGTACATACATAGGAGAAGAATAAAGCACATGGGCATGCTATCAAGAATGGGTGAATCTGGACAAAGTATATGCAGGGGCTCTCTGTACTAATTTTGAACATTTTCTCTGTGTTTGAAATTATTCCTAATGAAAAGTTTTTAAAATTTATCACACTGGACAAAACAAGGGAGGAATAGGCTTGGTTGATAAATTATATTGTCACTCAGTCTATACTTGCTTTTCTAATTTTTAACCTCAGATAACCTCTTTTTTGAATTACTAGTTGTATTAGGGTTCTCCAGAGAGATAGAACCAGTAGGATATATGAATGAGGACCCAAAAGAACCCCCAGAATTATTGGACCCCCTGTAGGACAGGTTTCTCCTGCTAGGTAAGTGCTGTAGAAACCCATTGGCATCAGTGTACCAGCTGGTGTTGTGAGAGGCTGCATTCAGCTTCAGTGGTTTTTTTTTCTCTTTGAGATTCTTTTAATGTGTTTGCCCATTTCATGATGGGTGATTTATAAGCACACCTGCCCACACCATTATGAGTTTTTGCAATTTCAGCAGTTTTTGACCAAAAAACAGCATGACTCTCATGCCCCACCCTCCCTATTTACCCAATCTCTTTCCAGTGACTTTTTATGTTTCCCCATGAAAAAAGTTCTCAAATAAAAACATTTTGCTGATGAGAAAGAGGTGAAAAAAAAAAAAAAAGCTGACAGAAGTACTAAAAAGCATTGAAATTGACAACTTTAAAAACTGTTTTGAGCCATGGAAAAAGTGTCTTGATAGGTGTATTGCATCAAATGAAGAGTACTTTGAAGGTGACTGAACTTTAAACATGTAAGAATAAATGCACAATTTTTAAATAAATCAATTCCATTTTGGGGGGTCCTCCCCAAATATGTACATAAAGGGCAATTTAATAGGCAGGATTGGCTCACAGGATTGAAAGGTGATATCCCACTGTAGGCTGTCGGCAAGCTGGGCAATGGAAAAAGCCAGTAGCATGGTGCAGTCCAAGTCCCAAAGTCTCAGAACCAGATAAGCCAACACTGCAGCCTCTGTCTGAGGCTGAAGGCCTGAGAGCCTTGGGGAGGCTCTTGGTGCAAGTCCCAGAGTCTAAAGGCTAAAGAATCTGGACTCTGATGTCTGAGGGCACGAGGATAAAGGGTCCTGCCAAAGAAGAAAGAAAGAGCTCAAGGAAACTCAGCAAACTTCTTATTTATCCCCCTTCTTCTGCCTACTTTCTACTTGCTTTTGTAGTAGCCTATGCTGACAGACTATTGGTGGTGGCCACCCACACAAAGGGTGAGTCTTCTTCTCCCAGTCCATTCACATGTCAGTCTCTGGAGATACTGTCACAGACACACTCAAAATACACTTCACCAGCCATCTAGGCATCCCTCAGTCTAGTCAAGTTGACTCCTAAATTTAACTAATCACACTAGTGCTTCTGAAAATACATTCACTTTATTCTTTGAGGATATATTACCTTAGTTGGACACTAGATGGATAGGTACTAACTAGTTCCCAGGAAGCTTTTTAACACAATTAGCCTTTCTGGCTATGTAGATATGATGGTGTATATATGGGCAAGCAGTATTTTCTCTTCTCAGGGAAAGGATCAGGCCTACTTAGATTATCAGTAATTTAGAGTATCTTAATATTGTACTTTTGATCATCAACCTCTGACTGTTGGAATTGCTAGACCTTTTCTTTGAGGTGGACATTGGAAGTCATCTGAATTTAAAGCTTGACTGGGTACGGAGAAGAGCACAGTGAAGAATATGCTCAAATCTTTTTGAATGGAAGTGGAGAATGTATAAGTATCTGAAATGACTATGACTATCATTTTATGCATGAGAATTTCTTTTAAACAAGTAATATTTAGGAGGTCAATTAGACAGGAAATCAGTCCTGTAAGGAATGCTTTATGGATACAGACTGTTGATTTGTCATCTCCTGTTTGTATCATATTGCTTTTCTTTCTGAAGGTAAATAACGTTCTGTTTACCAGTTTTTGTTTATGTTTTTTCCCTCGGGTTTTTTCTTTGTGAGGAAAAATGTACTGTTCTTTATAATTCTAGTTATGTGTATTTGGCTCCGGTGTTTGAAAATGGGCCCCAAGTGAGAGAAGAAGAATCTTTTTTCTTTATCATGTTCTAATCTTTCTATATGTTGTTTTTCTATTATTCTGTTACCCTTCAGTGAACTGAGAGTGAATGATAAATTGCTTATGACAGGACATAAAAATGACTCTTATTTTTAAGAAGTTATTAGAATGCCAGTGGCAGTAAAACGCAGACATGGGAGAGTATCCTTTCTCCAGAAGAACAACAAATTTTGTGAACTTGTTTGTAAAATGTCTTCTTTTCATTTTAAAAACCTAATAGGGGAAAATAAAATAACCTCTTGCCTGTGCTCTTTTGCAAAAACATACCAAGTAGAAATATTAATGATGATTTAAAAAGAAATCTAGCCAAGAATAGAGAAGGGAAAGAAACTTAATTAAGAATGGAAACAATATTTAAACTGCTTTATGTTTAGTACTATTGTCCCAGAATTTGGTAATTTTATTTGTTCCTTTCTGTTAAGGGTATATATATAAATACACATACACGTGCACATATACATACATACATTACACACACACAGTATATATGTGTATGTGTATGATACACTGATGGGGATTGGGCTTCTGCTGCACCTATTACCTAAATAGTGAACATTGTATCCCACAGGTACTTTTTCAATCCTTGCCCCGTACCCCTCCCGTCTTTTTCCTTTTCGGAGTCCCCAGTATCTATTATTTTCATTTTTATGTACATGTGTACCCACATCCTTCTCACTGTTTGAATTCTTAATTAGGGAACATTTGACTGCTTAAAAGATGAGGGCTTCATATAAAGTTCTTGGATTCTTTTATATTTCCTCATATTTAACTTAATCATGGGTCCCTTGCCAATAATACTTTCTGAGTATTTAAAGTACACTTTGGCTAAATGTTATGCTGAAATGTTATGAATGACCCTTTGAATTCTGACAAGATTTAAACTTAAAAATCCTCTAATCTGAGAAGAAAATAGCCATGATCATGCAGTCACATTCATATACACATACAGACACATTTTACACGATTTTTTTTGCAGAACAAAGGAGATAATGTTATTAAGTGACAGTATATATATCTTATTTCTGAAAGGAAAAAGAATGGCAAAGATTATTCTAAATATTTCTTGCTTTAGATCTTTATGTGATACTTTTCAGAGATAACTGGTTAGGAATAAGTTGAGATATTTAAACATACAGTCTAACTAAAGAATGAAAGTAAAGATGGTTTCCCCTAAGAAATATTTGAAAATGTGAAGTAGAAAAATTTTAATGTGTTCAAAGCCATAAGATCCAAAGGAGATTGGCATATCATTTATTTATAGTGAAAAACATAGGATGAGTTTTTACCCAAAGTCTACAAGAGAAACGAATGTACATACATTGTAAAAATTGGTGTCCAGAGAAGACTGGTGCTAGACTTTTATTATCACTTTACCAGTAGGCTATTGTCCCATAGTGTGATATAATTAAACCTGAATATGTTCTCAGTTATTTAGAACAAATCAGAATGCTAGCTTATAAATTCTTTAAAGTTAAAAATTCAGGAAAACTTTATTTTTTTAAATTAGACCTATCTTTAATTAGTGTGAAAACCAATTAAACTTTCAAGGAATCTACATTTACAAACTGTCAGTTTGAACATAAGGAGAACAGTTTATGAACAGTGTTTATTGGTGGGATGTGAGAGCAGCTTTCTTTTGATTTTGAACAGTCATTTCTCTATGGAATAGAAAATGAAACTTATTTTTGATTGAAATGAAGAAGTATATACGGTCACTTTAAAATGTATTACACAGTTGATTTCCTTTACTGTGTAATCTTGTTTATGTTCCTGTTTGTCTGGCTTTCTGGTTTTTCCTAAATATTTTTCGACCTTCTATCTTTTCATGATATAGGAGCCTATAGCATATATTTACTATGATTACATATTTATTATAGTTAATAACTTTTGTATTTATTCCTGATTTAATTAAATGAATTTAATTAACTACTGAGGCTATTCCTCAGAAATTCTGATGACTTCTTGGTGTCTTAGGGGATTTTAGTTTGTGTTATGAGTATATTGGGGTAAGAGGGTGAGTTGAAGAGTGGGGAAGCAAAAAAGCTTCTTTGAGTACTTGCAGTCGTTAGAATCCTTTCATTCATTTTCCCTTAAGACACTAACTTATACATACATCTTTCAGGTGTAAAGTTATGTTCTAAAAGATCAATCAGGAAAATTCAAGAGCAATGGGAGTTGCACTTTTACTTAACAAAGGCTAATCGTAGAAAAACATCATGGACTGCTGTAAATCTTTTCCATTGTGTGTGGACTCTTTAGCTGAAAAGTGCCTGTGTGGGGAATATATCAAGAAATCTTCCCTGTAATTTTGTTATTCTCATATCTTGATTTTACCAAGGTTAGGTTTTTCTTAAATAAGGTATCTCAATTTTGTATTGCTGTGACAGTATACCACAGACTGGGTGGGTTATAATTAAAAAAATTATTTCTCACAACTCTGGAGATAGGGAAGTCCACTATCAAGGGGCTAGCATTTGGCCAGGGCCCTCTTACTGTGTTATCCCATGGTGTAGGATGAGATGGAAGGGGTCTGAAAGCCTTCCTTTATAAGGAACACATTCCCAAAGTAACTGACTCACTCCTGAAATAATGGTATTAATTGTTAATGGTGATCATAACCTCATCACCTCTTAAAGTTATGTGTTCATTGCATTGGAGATTAAGTTTTAACACATAGACTTTGGGGGACACATTCAAGCCATAGCATAATGCTATACTGTTCAAGTTAATTAATGGAGAACTGTTCACCCAGAGCATTTTTAGTTAGATTGCAATATGTCTGCTGAATAGGTAAGTAAATCCTTATTTGACTGAATCCATAATATTCAAGAATCTGCTTTCAGTTATAAGGATGGTAATGGTTGAGAATTAAATTTGACATAGTAAGAGTACTCTGAAGACAGGCTCGTCATTTTTATCAATGAAATACTCTTTTTAAGAAAGAAAAGAGCACTTATATGGGGAGGGGACCCCCAAAATCCAGAATTTATTTATTAAAAAGTGTGTATTCTTACGTTTAAACTTCAGTCACCTTCAAAGCACTCTCCGTTTGATGCAGTATACCTATTGAGACACTTTTTCCACTGCTTAAAGCATTTTTGAACTTGTCAGTTTCAATTCCTTTTAGTGCTTCTGCTGTTTTTTGTTTTACCTCTTTCACATTGGCAAAACATTTCCTTTTGAAAACTTTTTTACCCAGGGAAACAAAAAAAAAGTCTCTGGGGGTGAGTTCTGGTGAATAGGGTAAGTGGGGCATGGGGCTGGTGGAGCAAGTTATGGGCAGGTCATTTGTGTAAATCACCCATTGTCAAATAAGCAAAGACACTGAAAGAAACTCCAAAAAAAAAAAAAAATGGACTGAATCCGAACACAACCTCTTACAACAATGCTAGCTGGTACATTGATGCTAATGGCTTCTTAGAACATTTACCTAGTGGAAGAAGCTTGTAATATAAGCAACTCACCCTCCAAAAAATAATTCTGTTTTTTGGGGGGCTCCTCCCTCGTATATGAGAACTGGCCTGACATAGCTAGGCCGTTTTTCTCCTGTTGCATCTGAACACTTTCACAGAATATTAACATCAAATCAGATTACTTGAGACCATGACTAAGTGAAGCAAAACAGGGTCACATAATAATTTTGTATAAGATAACGACAAGGTTACTTTGTAATCCACAACATACCCAACATCCCTCTTACCTGACTACTATGAATGACAGCTACTTTTCTATTTTTAATTATTTTTTTAAAGTTTTGAGTTGGGATCCTCATTCTGTCACCTAGGCTAGAATGTAGTGGCATGATCATGACTATCATGCCTCATGACAGCTTTGACCTCCTGGGCTCAGGTGATCCTTCTGCCTTAGACTTCCAAGTAACTGGAACCACAGACATGTACCACCACACCCAATTAATTTTTTGATTAACTATATAGACGAGGTCTCACCAAGTTGCCTACATAGACGAGGTCTCACCAGTCTGGTTTCAGTTCAGGCAATTCTTTTGCCTCTACCTTCCAAAGTGTTGGGGTTACAGGCGTGGGCCACTGTGTCTGGTGACAGATATTATTTTTATCCAATCATAGATTTACCCTCCTTTTCTAATTAACATCCAAGCCAGAACAGACCTCTCGTTCCTTAGACCATCTTCCCAAATCTCCCAACCAAAGCCCAAATGCTATAGCAGATTTTTTTTAATACCCTCTTACCGAAACACCCCACTGTTCCCCCTGGTGTGTTCTCCCTCATTGCATTAAGTAAATAGGACCAGTTTGTTCAACTATAAGTGTGTTCCTAGTGGTGTTTCGCTAGAGAACACTGACAATTTCCTTAAAGTTATTTTTTAAAGTGCAAACTGTTCTACCAACTTTTAGGAGTTGAATGGTTTGTTAACTTTTGGGTATATATATTTTCAATTCAGCATGTTTGTTACTACTTAAATGTCAAACACTTTGATAGTTGTTAAGTATATAAGGACCAAAAAGACACTGTCCCCGCCTTCTAGAAAATTTCAAATGGGGTAATTGATAGATTGTCATGTAATAATAAAAGTAAGTTTGATTTATTTATAAACCTCTTATCTACTCATTTTTACTGTGTTTTAATAAGAGGGATAAAAATGCTTGGAAATGTGCTAATTTTTTATAGGGTATGAAATTCTATTTACCTTTGGCTAACATCTTGACAAAGCCTATGCTTTGGAATTTATTCATAAAAACTCTAGTGCCACAGAGTATTTCTAATACTTTTTTAGGAAAACCTTTTACTGAGAATGTATTTTTTTTCATGTGTGTGACAGAGAATGGGAGACATATACAGAGAGACATTTGCTTTGTAACTTAGACATAATGATTGACATAGAACCACCTGATGGCCTGTTATAATAATATGTGTCTTTTCTGAAAGATTTTCTGGAATTACTGTTAGTTTCACCATCTGCTCTAGGGTATATCTATCTCTACAGGTCATTTTCTGTAAGATGTGCAATTTCTCAGTGTAGTCTATGTCATAAAAACTATAGATCTCACACAAAGCAGAGCATGAATCTTAAGTGTTTGTTATTTTTGCTTTTCAGCAAGTAACATCACCAAGTCTTATATTCCAAGGCAAACCATTAGACTCAGGATTTAAACTTTTTCACTTCCAAACAACTACAGATAATTTTTTTACAAGCTTGCTATAGAAGTGTTTGACTTAAATCTTTGAAGATTATCAAGATGAGAAGACACTAGTCTGTCAAGAATCCAGAAATAACCTGGTGAAATTTTGTACCAATTGCAAACCTCTTAGGTAGTCTTTGTCACCATTTCTAGGTAATTATTTGCCAAAGCAATTATACAAATGGCTGATTCTATCAGTTAAGCCACATTTACTCTAAATGAACGTGTAGTACCTTTTGCTAGCACAGAATGAGAGATCATGTAAGGAGAGAATAGTTTTTAGTATTTGAACTGTGCTACTTCCCCTTAATTATAGCATTCTTTTAAATATATAACTGTTATTGCATATTACACAAATTAGAAATGTAAACTTACTTGAAATAATTTTTTACTTTTGTCACACTAGATTTCCACAGACATAATTTAATTTCTGTCTAATGCTATTTGAGTGGGCTGGGGGCAAATAATTTGAAATAGTACAAGATAAACCAGAATGAAGTCATCTTTCATAAATATGATCCGCCCTGAGCTAGCTAGTTATATAATTTGACTTTTTTAAGTATATAAAATAAATGTTTTAACATTATTCTTGAAATAAGATTTCAGTTTAATATACTACAGTTTATAATATTGAACACCATTTTTTCTTTTCATTGTTAGCTTTTATTTCTCATCACATCTTTTCCGTAGATATTTTAATTCTCTATTTAAAATGAATAAACATACCTTTAGTAAAAGTGCATCACCTCTTTTTGGCATATAAACTTTAGTATGTACTGTAAAGAAAACATTGCTAAATAAATGTACATACGTTATTATCTCATAAAACTTCATGTAAATAGCATGGTGACTTGTACCTAAAATCTCAGTTATTTAAGAGGCTAAGTGAGACTGGAGGATTGTTTGAGGCCAGGAGTTTGTGACCAGCCTGAGCAACATAGTGAGACTCACATCTCTTAAAAAAAGTTTTTGTAAACTCCAAACATAGAAAATTGATTATTTTATCTCTTTTGGAGGACTAATATTATAATAATAGCCTGCCTAAAAGTAGGTAAGTACCATATTTATTTATATTCTATTATTATAAAGTAGCTGATTATACTATACTCCCATAATAATATAGATAGATTAATATTTTACCTAATTTTTAAATACATTTTTAATTCAGTGTAAGGAAAACACATTTCAAATACAATCCAAAACTTGCTTTATTAAACATAATTTAATAGGATAAGTTATTCAGATAGGATTGCTTAGTGCCCATATTTTGCAGTCATTTATAGAATCTTGGGAATCAGTTTTTATTAAACAATTATTGATTAGACCTGGTCTTGGAAGGACATATAAAAAAACTTGGGGTGATACCACCTTACACCCATTAGGATTGTTATTGCTTTAGTCTAGTTTGTGCTGCTATTAATAAGATACCACAGACTGGGTATATTTATAAAGACAAGTTTATTTCTTTCACTTCTAAGAGGCTGGGAACTCCAAGGTTGAGGGACCTGCATCTGGTTAGGGCTTTCTTGCTGTGTCATCCCAGGATGGAAGGAAGAAGGGCGAGAGAGCACGAGTGAGCAAGAGGGGGGCCAAAATTACTTTTTATAGCAAACCTGCTCTCATGATTACTAGCCTACCTCTGCTACAGCAGCATTAACCCATTCATGAAGGCCGAGCCCTCATGATTTAATCACCTCTTAAAGGTCTCACCTCTCCACATTGCTGCATTAAGGATTAACTTTCCAACATATGAACTTTGGGGGGCACATACAATCCCTAACAGCTATTATTAAAAACTCAGAAAATAGCAAGTATTGGTGAGGATGTGGAGAAATTGAACCCCTTGTGCATGCTTGGTAGAGATGTTTAATGATAGAACACTACTTCAAACAGTATGGAGATTCCTCAAAACAAGCAGCAAAAAACAATTCCCGTATGATTCAGTAATTCTGAGTCTGTATTCAAAAGAATTGAAAGCAGGGACTTGAAAAGATATTTGTACACTCATATTCATAGCAGCATTATTTGTAATAACCAAAATATGGAAGCAGTCCAGGAGTCCATTGAGAGAGAAATGGATAAACAAAATGTATGCAATACAGTGGAATATCAATCAACCTTAGAAAGGAAGAGATTTTTGACACATGCTGTAGCATGGATGAATCTTGAACACATTATGTTGAATTAAATAAGCCAGTCACAAAAGGACAGATAGCGAATGATTCCACTTATTTGAGTTGCTTAGAGTAGCCAAAATCATAGAGACAGAAAGTTGAATAGTGGCTGACAAGGAGTGATGAGAGATGAAAATAGGGAGTTAGTGTTGGAATAGGTGGTGCCTTCTAGTTTTGTCTGGTGAATTCTGTGGATGGACGATGGTGATAGTAGCACAAAAAAGTGAATATATTTAATGCCCCTATATACTTGAAATGGTTACAAAGATAAATTCCATCTTACGTGTATTTTACCACAGTCGAAATTTTAAAAAATTTTTGGGTGAGGTTCTGTTCATGGCTAAGGTGATGCCATAATGCATGAAACGAACATCCCTCTGGTTAAATTCTTTTATTCTGTTTCATAAAGTAGTAATTGACTCCAAGATAATATTTGAAAAGACAGTTATCATTATACTTTAGTTATATCCATTTGACATTTGCATGCTGCTGTTTGCTTGAACCCATATTTTCATTATTTTGTGGGCTATATATCTGAAAGAGAAATTTTCAAGGCTCCCACCATAACTCTTACCAGGTTCTTGTATCTTCCAGAGTTTTTACTGAGTGTACTTGGCTCCTCTGTTGTTTGGAACCTAGTTTCCAGTGGCTGGCATAATTTCAACAAACTCAGTGGCATCTCTTTTGGGGAATCATAATTTAAGCCACAACAGTACCTAAAAGAACTAATTTACTTTGTAAATTTTATTCAAACAGTTCTCAACTTGATGATTCAATTTAAAATTTTTTGATTTTTATGGTGGTACAAAAGTGATATACATTCAGTAGAAACTGTTCTTCGAGCACCCATACAAACATTCTGTTTTTCATTTTGAATATAATATTCAATAAATTACATGAGATAGTCAACACTTTGCTAAACATAGGCTTTGTGTTAGTTGCTTTTGCTCAACTGTAGGCTAATGTAAGTCTTCTGAACATGTTTAAGGTAGATTAGCCTAAGCTATAATGTTTGGTAGGTTAGGTGTATTAAATGTATTTTCTTTTTGTTGTTGTTGTTCCTTCTCACCATTTTATTTTACAAAGTTGAACCAGATTGGACTGGTTCTGTGGTTACCAAACACTGGATGTCATAAGAAGTCTCAAAGTCACCTCCCCCATGTAGGGATCTGGCATGTGAATGCAAAGGGCGGGACTCAAGCAGAAGGATCTGGTCCAAGGAGGACATTAATAAGGGTACCTGCTCTCAAACCAGGCAAAGTGGGGAACAAAGGTAGGCCCAAACTTTACCTGTACGATGACCACTTGTATACCTAATCCTGAATTGTACTCTACATCTTTAAAATAAAATAAATTAAAACAAAACAAAAAGAAAACAAAAAGGACTATGACTGCAAGATTCTCTTGGTGCTGTCTGAATTTACTTGTAGTAGAGAGAGGGGATTTTATGGATTTTAAGGTTTACAGGGACTACCAGATCCCAGATCTGTTAGTGTTGGGGAATTGTGAAACACAGACTTTATCTAGATAGAGGGAAACTCACACACTGTGATCTAAATGTATTTTCTACTGACAGTATTTTCAACTCTTTGGGTTATTAGGACATAACCCCATTGCAAGTCAAGGAGCATCTGTTTTTGATCTTGGTCCTGTCATCTTATTTTTAACTTTCTTCCTTTTTGTAGTAAATTTAAAACTTTGATGGTTTAAACAAGTTTCTTTCTTGTCTTTCCCTTTCTGAAAGTTCTGTTTTTGAATATTCAGCTTATTTGACTCATAGTTTTCTCTAGCAGCCATATTGAAATTCACATATTTACCCTTAATTTAGCAAAATGAAATAACAAGTGCCCAAGACTATTCCTACCATAGCCCTACCCTCACTCTCACACTCAGTGCTGTGATTTTCTTATAGTTTGCGATCTTAGTTCTAGGCTAGTAGCATATTATATCTACATTTTAGAAATTTCTGCTTAACATATACTTTCTTGCTGTGCTATCATTATCCATTTAGGCATATTTATATATTGCAAAATAGCTCACTTTACTTATGTTCTTGATCCTCTCTTGCCTAGAGTCCTTATTTTAATTTATGGTATATCTTAGGGGTTTTTTTCCCCCTCAGATAGAGTGTATGAATATTATTCTTTCCCCGGGTCTTACATATCTTTCTTTGACTTCTATATGAATGATGTCTTACCTGCAGTGTATAACATTTTTTTTTTTTTTGAGTCAGAGTCTCACTCTTTTCCCCAGGCTGCAGTACAGTGACAAGATCATGGCTCAGCCCAGCTTCGACCTCCTCAGCTCAGGTGATCTTTCTGCTTCAGTCTACTGTGTAGCTGGAACTAGAGGCAAGCACCACCATGCCTACCTGGTTAATTTTAATTTAAGAGATGAAATCTTGCTGTGTTGCCCAGACTGGTCTAGAACCTCTAGCCTCAAGTGATTCTCCCACATTGGCCTCCCAAAGAGCTGGGATTACAGGCGTAAGCCCCCACGCCCAACCTAATTTTTTAGTTGAAGTCTTTCTTTTCTACCCTAATTGAACTATAGATGTTATTTCTTATTTTTCAATTTCTGTTATTGCAGATACAAACCTATTTCTCATCTGATTCATTCTCCTTTATAAACTTTTTTGGTTGTTGTTCCTAAATTTTTGAGAGCTCAGTTTCATATAAAAGTTTCCAATTTTTATAAATTCACGTTGTATGACTGGTAACTTCTCTAACCTTATAAAATGTTCCCTTTTAAATGGTATCAATATTAAATGAAATATATTAAGTTTATTATTACAAACTCGTGGACTCTCAAGATTAAATGGGAATTTAAAGGTCATTTAATCCAAGCAGTCGTCCAATGCCCAGACATTTCAGTAATACCATTATCAAATAATTCTCTAGCTCATGCTTAAATAAATTTCTTATTTTCCAAGTTAATTTAGTCCACTATTCCAGGTTTTGATACTATTAGGTCTTTTATTTTGAACTGAAATTCAGCATCTTATACCGTTCTTCATTAGTCCTGATTTTATCTTTTGAGGTCCTATGAGTAAACCTAATCCTTGTGTATTTTGGAAGGTCTTCAAGTATTTGAAGAGCACTATCATGCGATTGTAAAACACTTTTTAAACTCTCTCCACAATAGAGAAAAATGTGTATTTTTTAGTGTACTGTGCAGCATACAATCTATGAGTTTTGTGAGTTTTAAAAAATATCCTAGATAGTACACTTGTCCTGGTTGCTTAGGTTGTTTCTGGTTTATTATTTTACATATGCTGTTCATATTTTTACCTTAATAGAGATCACAGAGATTAAGTGTGCAATGTAACATGGGCATAGACTTTCTTTTACTTCCCAGTTTTTTTTTTCCTTTGCAGTTGGAAAATAAAAAAGTATTTTTAATTTAGGAAAGAAAGATTGGTGATGTGTGAAATGTTATATACTTTGGTAGGTGATTGCAGGGAGGTAGTAGAGCAAAGATAGTTAAATTAGAGCATAGATCAGATTTACAAAACTCCAGTTTCTAAACTACCAAGTGGCAAGATATTAATTACTATCAGAAAATTAAAGAGCACTTTTGGAACTCAAGTTAAACAGGTTACTATCTGTTACTGTTTCCAGGAAAAGGTTCCTACTTTATACAAAATATAACTTCAAAAAGCAACAATCAGCAAACCACACATGGATAGACATCCACACATAGGCAAGCACACTTCTACCCTCATTCTTGACAGTAATTTCCTTTGTTCACATTTTGCATAATAATTCTGATCACTTAATGCCTCCTGATAGACACAGAAGAGAGTGCTATCAGTTTAGTACAATGATACTGTTGCTGCTGAGAACTAGAAAAGAGTTGTATTTTTTTCTCCTTTTGCTTAGTTTGTTTATTGCATTTATTTTTCACTAACCTCTCAGATGATCCAGAAGTTAACTGGAGAGTGAAATTGAATAAGATCATTTGGTTTTTTTAGTCTGCCATATGCTTTTGACACTGTTAAGCAAAATTATGGAAAAAATATTCCAGATGGAAAAGTACACAATATGTTAGAAAATACTAAGCCTTATAAGGGAATAGAGTATAACCCAGGTGCATTAACTGCTGAGTTGTAAGCTTTAGTAATTCCACAGACAGCCAATTGCCCCTTCCTTAGTGCTCCGTAACACTTCAGGCTTTGTATTCTAAAAAATGATTTGTGTGTCTGTCTTCTTGCCTGACTTGAGCTCCTTGAAGTCAGGGACCATATTTTATCCATTCTTGTATTTCTAGGAATCCTCAATGCATTTTTTTGAATAAAGAAGAATAGTCATATGTCACTTAACAAAGGGGAGAGGTTCTGAGAAATTTTTCATTAGGAGGTTTTGTCATTGTGTGAACTTATTTGGCATAGCCTACTACACAAGTAGATTATATGGTATAGCCTATTTTTTCTAGGCTACAGTCCTGTACTATAGCATAGTAACATGTTACTATACTGAATAATTTAATTATAACATAGTGTTATAGTAAAAAATATGGTATAAAATACAGAAAAGGGTACACCTATATAGGTCATTTACCATATGGAGCTTGCAGACTGGAAGTTGCTCTGGGTGAGTCAGTGAGTGAGTGGAAAGTGAATGAGAGGGCTTAGGATGTTACTATTCACTACTGTGGACTTTTTATAACACTGCACACTTAGACTACACTAAATGTATTAAAAAATTTTCTCTGCAGTATTAAATTAACCTTAACTTACTATAACTTTTTAACTGTATAAACCTTTTCATCTTTTTTCAACTTTGACTCTTGTAATAATACTTAGCTTAAAATAAAATACATTGTGAGCTGTACAAATATATTTTCTCTACATCTTTATTCTGTAAGCTTTTTTTCTATTTTTAAAATTTTTTATTTGTGAGAAAAATTCACAAACACACACATTAGCCTAGTCCTACAAAGGATTGGGATCATCCATATCACTGTTTTCTACCTCCACATCTTGTCCTACTGAAGGTCTTTAGGGACGTTAAACCAGTAACATAGTTGTTAATTATTATTGACAGGTATTATGTACTGTATGTTCTATACATGTATACAACTGGCTATGCAATAGATTTGTTTACACCTGCATCCCCACATACTTGGGAGTAATGCTTGTGCTGTAACATTACTAAGTGATAGGAATTTTTCAACCCCCATTTTATTCTTGTGGAACCAACATTGCATATGTAGTTCCTTGTTAGCAGAAAAGTTATTCTGGTTCACATGACCATACTTGTCTCTCTCACTTTCTCATCCCTGGAGTGATACACCTTTGTTAAAAACAATGTCTTGGGAGACGGGAGCAAGATGGCGACAGCATAGGTGGACTTGTGAGATTCTCCGAACGTGAGTTCCCAAAAAGACTCTTACTTTTCTTCCCCCATCCCCCAGCCTACCACCAGCTGTGCTGGTCTGAGGCCTGGGGACCTTCGGTCCCACACAGGGCTAGATATTGCAGCTCCCTGCTGTTGCTGTTCCACCTCGTGCGTGGGAGTCTTGGGTCCCACCTCCCTCCCTGGCTACATCTTCTTCTGCCCAGCACCCAGCACCAAGCCACCAGTCACTCAGGGAGGCTCTGGGCGCCTGCCCCTCAGAGACACCGTCCCATTCTTGGCTGAAGTATCCTGTGGGGGGCCCAGGGCTACTCTCGCCGCTCACCACCTGCCCTTTGGAGCTTTGGAGCTCTGGAGCTCTGGGCCCAGCCTGGCTGAGGCACTCAGCGCGTAACCCCAAGCTGGGGGACCCAGACAAGCGGAGAGAAACAGATCTGCAAAAACTGCCTCGGCCATTCCCCAGGCAGAGACTTCCATTGCACTGCCCACCTATCAACAAACCATACCTCAGTTCCTAAGGTAACCTCGCGAAACAGGAGACAAAGCCCCACACCTATGCTGAATCAGACAAAAGCAACCCCCAGGCAGCTGACTTAAAAAAAACAAACCCAAACTGCAAGTAAATCTAGCTGCCTGCAACAAAAAACAAAGGGGAGAGGCCGGAGATCAGAGCTGAAGTGACTTTAATCTGATCGCTTATTTTGACTTAAGATTTTATCGTTTTGACTGTTTGTTTTGATCACGTTTGTTGTTTGCCTTCTGACTTACACTGTTTCTTGATTTTATTGGTCTGTCTCTGTGTAGCTATCAGTATTCTTTAGGGAGTCTTTCTTATGTGTCTTTTTTCACTTCTTCCCAGCCTGTGTCTCTTTCTCACCTGATAGTTGGTATGTATATCTGTTTTCCCTCTTCTCTGTTTCTAACTTCCTATTGACCCCCCCTTCCTCCATTATTTTCCTCTTTCATACCCCCCTTTTTAATCTAGGGATCAAGACTATATACTGCTGAACGGACAGATTGTAAGGCAGAGGGAAATAGAGTCCAGTGTGCTCATACACCTGTTAGTGGATGCTAGAATCAGCATATACATTCTGAACCGCAGCTTCCCCCTCAGTTACACCTCAAAACTGCAAAAAGTACAGATTGCAGCCTACACTCCAACCTCAAAAGTGAACAAAGCCAGAAGACCCTCATAAGGAAGAACAGGGTATTGCAGAAGAGAAATGAAAGCAACCCTACCATCCCTCAAAAACAGAATTAAAGAAAGGGAAGGAAAGGGGGAGAGAGAGAAAAAAATCTACACAAATGAAGCAAAACCAAAAGAAGAGTATGGGTTTCTCCCAGACCCCTGGGAGGGCAGACACTGAGAAAACTGACTTTGGAATGCAAACAATGAAGAGCCCCCAGAATGAAGGGTCTCAAACTATAAACCTAGATATCAAGACATTAATGGAGAGATTAAAAAGAATTGAAGAGACATAAGAAGAAACTAGGAAGGAGCTGATATCTGAGATAACAGTAATAAAGAATACTGTGAATGAAATAAATAACAAAGAGATAAGCATGGAAAGCAGAATTACCCAAGCAGAAGAAAGAATCTCAGAGCTTGAGGACCAAAATATAGAACTAACCCAAACTCTTAAAAACACAGAAAATAAGCTCAAAAAGACAGAACAAAACCTTCAAGAGATGAGCAATTACTTCAAGAGACCAAACCTAAGAGTAATTGGCCTTCCTGAGGCAGAAAGAGAGACAAAGACCTCACTGGAACAAACCTTCCATGAGATCATTCAAGAAAACTTCCCTTATCTAATCAGTGATGCAAAATTCAAACACAAGATATTCAGAGAACCCCTGCAAGACAACAAGTGCGAAGACCAACTCCTAGACACATAATAATTTGCCTAAACAAAGTAGGCATAAAAGAAAAAATCCTAAAGGGAGCAAGAGAAAAAGGCCAGATCACCTACCATGGAAGACCAATCAGAATAGCAGCAGATTTATCTGCAGAAACCCTGCAGGCTAGGAGAGCTTGGAGCCCTATCTTCAAAGTCCTAAAAGATAAATAATTTCAAACAAGAAATAACCTACCCGGCCAAGCTAAGCTTTATCAGTGAGGGAGAATTAAAATCTTTCCCAGATATCCAATCCCTAAGAACTTATGCTGCCACCAAACCACCTCTACTTGAAACACTTAAGAAAGTACTAAACACAGAAGAAAAGGAAAAAAGAACAATGTTCTTCACAAGAGTACAGGAAAAAGAATAAAATATACATGAACCAACCCCATAACCAAAAGAAAGACCAAAAAAAAAAAAAAACAAGTGGAAGAACAACAACTCTATAACAACTCTATGATAGGGACGAACTCTCACATTTCAATAATTAGCCTGAATGTGAATGGACTAAACGCACCACTGAAAAAACATAGAATGGCAAAATGGATAAAATATCACCAGGCAACAATATACTGCCTTCAAGAGACCCATCTCACTAGAAAGGACATACACAGACTCAAAGTAAGAGGATGGGAAACAAATTTTCAGGCGAATGGAACACAAAAGAAAGGAGGAGTCGCGATCCTAATTGCAGACAAAATACCATTTAAGCTATCAAAAATTAAAAAAGATACAGAGGGCCACTACATAATGATAAAAGGTGCACTCCATCAACAAGAAATATCTATCCTAAACATATATGCATCTAACATAGGTGTGCCAACTTTCATAAAGCAACATCTAGGAAAACTAAAGAAAGATATTGACTCTTAACACCATCATAACTCGGGACTTTAATACCCCACTCACAACCCTAGACAGATCATCAGGACAAAAAATCAGCAAAGAGATCCAGAACATCAATGTGACTCTGGACCAAATGGACTTAATTGATGCTTACAGAACACTCCATCCAAAGACCACAGAATACACATTCTACTCATCACCGCATGGATTGTATTCTAAGATCAACTACTTAATTGGCCATAAATCAAGCATAAGCAAATTTAAAAGAACCAAAATTCTACCATGCACCTTCTCGGACCATAGTGGAATAAAAATCAACATTGACACCAACAAGGTCCCCCCAAAACCCACAAAGATGTGGACACTAAATAACATGATGCTAAACAACTCCTGGGTCAGTGATGAAATCAAAACAGAGATCAAAAGATACCTGGAAACAAATGAAAATGAAGAAACATCTTACCAAAATCTCTGGGACGCCTTAAAAGCTGTAGTAAGAGGGGAATTTATATCCCTACAAACACACATGAAGAAAATGGAAGGAACACAAATTAACAGCCTAACAAGCCACCTAAGGAAGCTGGAAAAGCAAGACCACAAAAATCCTAATTTCAGCAGAAGAATCCAGATCACCAAAATAAAAGCCCAAATCCAGGATATAGAAGACAAAAAGATAATACAAAAAATCAATGAAACAAAAAGCTGGTTCTTCGAAAGGGTACACAAGATCGATGGTCCCCTAGCTAGACTGACCAAAAAAAAAAACCCGAGAAAAAACCCAAATAAGCACAATCAGAGACACAAAAGATGAAGTCACATCTGACCCTGAAGAAATACAAAAGATTATTAGAGACTACTACGTACACTTGTATGGAAACAAACTTGAAAACCTTAAGGAAATGGAGGACTTTCTGACATCACACAACCTACCTAGGTTGTAACAAGAAGAAATTGAGACCCTAAATAGACCAATAACAATCAAGGAAATTGACTACATAATAAGAAAACTACCTACCAAAAAAAGCCCTGGTCCAGATGGCTTTGCAGCAGGATTCTACAAGACATTTAAGGAGGAGCTGATACCAATCCTACTGAAGGTATTCCAAGTGATAGAAAAAGATGGAACTTTCCCCAAATCATTTTACGAAGCCAACATCATATTGATACCCAAGCCAGGTAAAGGTCCAACAAAGAAAGAGAACTACAGGCCAATATATTTGATGAACATAGATGCTAAAATTCTCAGCAAGATCATAGCAAACCGGATTCAGCAATACATCTCAAAAATCATCCATCATGACCAAGTAGGCTTCATTCCTGGGATGTAAGGCTGGTTCAACATTCGTAAAACCGTAAATGTAATTAAATACATCAACAGATGTCAAAACAAATACCACATGATTATATCATTAGATGCAGAAAAAGCTTTTGATAAAATCCAGCACCCCTTCTTGATAAAAACCCTTGAACATCTAGGCATATGGGGAACATACCTCAAAATAGTAAAAACTATGTATGAGAAACCCACAGCCAGCATACTCCTAAATGGAAAAAAATTGGAACCATTTTCCCTGAAAACTGGAACAAGACAAGGATGCCCACTCTCACCCCTCCTGTTCAATATAGTATTGGAAGTCGTGGCTCGAGTAATCAGAGAAAAGAAGGCAATCGGGGTATCCAAATAGGAAAAGAGGAAGTTATCTCTTTTTGCAGATGATATGATTGTGTACCTTGAAAACCCAAGAGAATCTGTCAAAAAGCTCCTTACACTGATAAAGGCCTTTGGCAAAGTCTCAGGATACAAAATAAATGTGCAAAAGACAATTGCATTTCTTTACACCAATAATAAACAAACAGAAACCCAAATAGAAAGCACAACTCCATTCACAATAGCCACACACAAAAAAAATGAAATACCTTGGCATCTTCCTAACCAGAGATGTGAAAGACCTTTACAATGAAAACTACAAAACACTGCTCAAAGAAATCAAAGATGACACAAACAAGTGGAAAAATATCCCATGCTCATGAATTGGAAGAATCAACATTGTGAAGATGTCCGTCTTACCTAAGGCAATCTACAAATTCAATGCAGTACCCATCAAATTACCAGCAACATTCTTCTCAGACCTAGAAAAACAACACAGGAATTCATATGAAAACACAAACGTCCAAGAATAGCCAGAACAATCCTCAGCAAAAAAAACAAAGCAGGTGGTATCACAATACCAGACTTCAAACTTTATTATAAAGCTACAATCATCAAAACAACTTGGTATTGGTACAGGAACAGGCATATAGATCCATGGAACAGAATTGAGATTCCAGAAGCAAAACCTCAATTTCTCAACCAACTCATCTTCGACAAAGCCCCCACCACCTACCACTGGGGAGAGGAGAACCTATTCAGTAAATGGTGCTGGGAAAACTGGCTGACCACATGCAGAAGATTGAAACAGGACCCTTATCTATCCCCATGCACAAAGGTTAACTCCAAATGAATCAGAGACCCTCAAACCATAAGAACCTTAGAAAATGAAGGACATACCCTCATGGAAATCGGAACTGGCATCCAATTCCTGAACAAAACCTGAAACCCACAGGTCATAAGAGAGAAGATAGACAAGTGGGACCTTATTAAACTGACAAACTTCTGTGAAACCAAAGAAACCATCAAAAGAGCAGGGAGACAGCCTACAGATTGGGAAAAAGTATTTGCCAACACCAGGTGTGACAAAGGCTTAACATCCTGGATCTACATGGAGCTCAAACATGCTGAAAAGAGAGAAACAAACAACCCCATTATAAAATGGGAAAAAGATATGAACAGACACTTCACAAAGGAAGACATCCGAGCAGCCAACAGATGCATAAAGAAGTGTTCAACCTCACTAATCATCAGGGAGATGCAAATCAAAACCCCACTGAGATACCACCTAACTCCAGTCAGAATGACAGTTATCAACAATGCAAAAAATAACAGCTGCTGGAGAGGGTGTGCTGAAAAGGGAACACTTCTACACTGTTGGTGGGAGTGTATGCTAGTGCAACCTCTTTGGAAAGCAGTGTGGCGATTCCTAAAAGCTCTAAATATCAACCTCCCATATGACCCCACAATCCCCCTACTGGGAATATATTCTGAAGAACTCAAATCACTCTATAAAAAAGATACCTGCACACGTATGTTTATCGCAGCATTGTTCACAATAGCAAGAACCTGGAAGCAACCATGCTGCCCATCAAAAGAGGACTGGATTCAAAAAATGTGGCACATATACACAATGGAATACTACGCAGCCATAAAAAAGAACAAAATCATGAATTTTGCAGCAACCTGGATGGAATTAGAGTCTATAATACTGAGTGACCTCTTACAGAAACGAAGAATTGAGTATTACATGTTCTCACTCATATAATGGACCTTGAACATCCAATGTAATACTATAAGAAAGTGACTGACATTAGTGGGAAACTATGGGGTGGGAGGGAGATGGGATTAACGGTAGCAAATATCTCTGGGGATGGGGAAACACCTCTTATCAAATATCTCTGGGGATGGGGAAACACCTGAGTACCTGAATGAAACATATTTGTATACCTAACCCTTAACTGTACCTCACAACATCATAATAAAAAATATTGATTTAAAAAATCCACAAAAAACAAAACAAAGAAAAAAAACCAAACACAATGTGTTATCTAAGGGATAACCTCCTTGCGACAATATAGAGTGGTCTATTATATCTGGCCTTATAATTAAGCATGAAAGTATCACAAGATGCATAGGAAAATTCTAGAGGGGGAGAAAAACAAAATGTTTAGGATATAGACTTAGAATATAGTATCTTAGATAAGTCAGCATGAAAACATAGATAAAACCGGATTTTGATGTGATGATTTGTAAGTGCTAAGTGAAAATGTTATGGTTTTTAATCACTAAAAAAATGATTATAGCTATATACACATAAATGTAGTTTCCTTTCTAGAGTTTGGCATCCTATAACTAGTTAGCTTTTAAAAGCATATCTCTCAACTCTGAAAGTATGACAAATATTTTTGAGGAGAGAGCTATTGAATTACCTTGGAAAGAAGAAAAAATGTTGACAGCAATCAATAAACTAATCAAATATGTAGCTGTTTGTGCTATGTAAAAAACTTATTTTCATTTTTTAATTTTCCAGAGAATACTGGACAAAATGTATGTGGTGATTAAGATAAGGTGGGGGGTTTTTATGTTTTTAGTGGTCATAAACATTATTTTATATACTTCACTACTAGAATATAATATAACTTATACTGAAGAAATAAATAATAACTACTGACCTTTTATTCGAAGTACAGAATTTCTAATAAGAAAAATAAATGCAGTCAGGGCTCTGTTGCATTGTTTTTGATTTTATTTTGTTTTGTTTTTTCCTTTTTTATGTCAGAATCTCTCTGTCAACCAGGCTGGAGTACAGTGGCATACTGATGCTCACCATAGCCTCGACCTCCTGGGCTCAGGTTATCCTTCTACCTCAGCCTCCCAAGTAGCTGGAACTACAATCGCATGCCACTGTCCCTAATGTTTTAAAAAAATTTTGTAGAGACATTTTGTATATTATGGTCTTGAACTTCTGGGCTCCAGCAGTCCTTCTACCTTGGTTTCCCAAAATAGTAGATTTACAGGTGTGAGCTACTGCACCCAGTCTGGTTTTCTTTTAATTGAGTAATAGCATCCTACGTTTAATATTTATGTACTCACCTGGCAAAAGGATTTTTACTTTAATATATCAATAGAAAATATTAAAGCGAATTGATTGTCATTGCATATGCACATGCATACCTTTTGATTAATACATATGTATATGCATATTTTTTGTTGAATGCTATCACAACCTCCAGGAACACACCTGTAGTTAATAAAATTAAATGTATTTTTCTTGTTGCCTCAAGGGAGGACACATCCCAGAAGAACTTTGAGAGAATTTAGAGGAGTTAGTAGGGGTTTCTTAAAGGTCTAAGCTTGTACTGTATGTTTCTAAAGAGAGATTAAAGAAGCTGGGATCAGTCCTAGACTGGATATTGTCAAGAAATGGGACAGTTCAGTATTTCAGAAATATTTGTTCAGTAGGCAGGAGGAATGAAACTGGGCTGGTGATGTTATTATTTAAGAAAGCAAGTCACTCAGAAGAAAAGATTGTTGGCTGCTTTTATGGATGGGTTATGGCCTTGTCCATGTCCTCCTGGAAACATTCATAGTCAGCAGGCAGATTTGCACTTCCTCAATATTCAACAGTGATGATCTTAGATTAATTTTTTAATTTATAATTTGTCTCAAACTTAATGTTTCAAAATACTGGCTAATATACATATTACCCTTCAGTCAGGTTTCATAAGCATTGTTATACTGCAGGGTTGGTACATTTCTATGGTAGATAAAAATACACCAAATCATATGCATTTCATGAAATCATTATATGTGTAATTTAAAGTAAACATAAGGTTTAAAATGAACAAAAAACTAAATAAGCATGAAATATAGAAACAAATCTGTATTTTTACTGTGGATTTCATAATGCCTGACACATGGATATACTTATAGCTTACCAGTTAAAATATTAAGAGAAAAGTTTACCAGTTAGAATATTAAGAGCTATCAAATATCTGTATGACAGAAGCTTATTACCAGTACATAATTTTTTCTTTTGGAGTGAAGATTTCTCTCTAATGAGAAAATAGATATTTACTCGTGGTAAGGTTCTATCACCTTCAATAAGGTTCTCTTTTCTGATGCACAGAGAAAGGAAAATTGATCTACATGGTTTTCTATTTATCTTTCTTTGACTACCTTTTACCTTTTCTTGGAAATTATTTAAAATCCTCTTGTTTTTTCCCTATTTCATTAATGTGGTAAATCATTTTCTATAGCTTTCTTCTCATATTGTGATTATAACTTTTTAGGAACCCAGTAAAATTTTTGGGACAGTAAGATAAAATGCCTTTCCTCTTTTTTTATTTAAACAAAAGCCATTTTATTACAGAGAAAGTTATTAGGGTGTAGAGAAATCTGTTTTCTCAGGTTTTTAGATATTAGTTCTTTTAATCAAAATTCTTTCACTGGCGTTAATGAAAAGGAGGTCTTCCTGATGATTCATAGGGAGAACTAAGAAACAATTGTTAGTAAATCAAATGCTTTAAAATTTGAATCAATCAACCATCATTATCAACATCACCACCATCATCTCGTGTTGAAGTTTTTTTGTGAATGAAGCACTGTTGAGTGTTTTATTTGCATTATCCCTAACCCTCACAGCAGCCTTATAAGATAAACATTATCTTCTCTTTTAAAAAATGAGAAACATGAAGTTCAGAGAAAGGTTAATTTATTTGGGCAGACTCACATGGATAGATAATAACAAAGTGAAGATTCATTCAAAATGTCTGGCCCTAAAGATGGTATTCCTTGTTAGAACTCACCAGTAATTCCCAAGCCAAGCCCAGACCATGCCTCTCCAAAAGTCATGGGGTGGTAGGTTTCATGCAGTTTCCATGGACATGTCCACCTATCATTCCCTTTATGATGAAAGCCATAAGGTTAGAAGAAAAACAAAAAAAATTAAAGACTGCTGTAATGAGCAGGGAGGTAGAAATAGTTAAAGGAAAGGGCACGAAGTACATTTTAAACACTCATGAATCTCATTACTATTATTTATGGTGACTGTTGATTACATAATCTATAAGGCAAAGGTAGGTTTGACTTTAGGATTTGCTGAATCTGTTGACTCAAGTTATATTATGCATCATACTGTCCCAGTTTCTCTCAACCATTGTCTTAGTCTGCTTTCTGTTACTGTAACAGAATGCTTGAAACTGGGTAATTTATAAGGAAAAGACATTTAAGTAAACTACAGTTCTGGAGGCCAGAAGGCCCAAGATTGGGTGGCTGCATTTGATCAGGTTCTGGTGAGGGCCTGTGCTGTGTCACAACATGGCAGAGAAGTGGAAGGGGAAATGGGCTCATGCAAAAAGACCAGTCATGAAAGGCAGCCTCCCCTGTGATAACTAATCCAGTCCCTTGAGAGAGAACTCATTCCTGTGAGTTCTTAATGACATAATCATGTCTTTAAGGCCTCACATTTCAACACTGATAAATTTCAGCATAAATTTTGGTGGGAACAAACCATGTCCAAGCTTTGGAACCAACTTACCTTCTTTCTCTTCCACTCTCTGCCTTCTCTCTGTTGGCTTCGCCTCACTCCTGTTCCTTCCCCCCCTGCTCTTTCTCTCTCCTTTCTTTTCCCTTCCTCTGTTCTCTGTTTCTTCCCCCACTGCCAAATGCTTCCAGCCTTTGTGTCTCCATTTTCTGCCTGCATCTGCACTGTTTTTGTTTTTTGTTTTCTTAGGCTCTTCATGTTTTGAGGAACATCACCATTGGCAGCTCTGGGGCCATAACCCTATAGCTTCAGACCTCTTTCCCAGTTGTACAGCGAAAAATTTTAAGGAAGAACTCTGAATTGTTTGAGTCAAATATCTATATCTGGATCAATCACTGGTTAGCAGGTAGAATATGATGATTGGCCAGGGGTGGATCAAAGTGTTGTGAGAACTGCACTAGAATTACATGGTCTGAATAGAGGAAGAGCAATTCCCAACGCAACCATGAGAGATTACCAGAAGAAGATTGTAACAGACATTTGGGCAGACAAAAATAACATGTCTACTGTGCTTTTCTATTTAGACTTATATTTTTCCCTAGTTTATTTCTAACCTAGTATTAATAGCTTAAAGTGGAATACTTCTTGTGTGTTAAAAAATGCTTCTACCAAAAAAAGCTTTTTTAAGTTCCCCTACAAATGAAAGGAAATATGATAGTGGATATTCAGAATTTCAGTGTTAAGGTTTAACTTTCAGAATATGCAAACATATTTTTATTCATAAAGAATGTTTTTCATATATTGCAAACTTAACAACAAAAAAAGAGTAGCTGTTTTACTTTATTCACCATATATTTTTCTAAGAGCTTATTTTCCAAAAGAAAGTCTATGCTAAGTAAAAATATTTTTGTTGCTTTACAGGCTATAACCTTAGGTGTTATATTTCATGTGTGTTATCGAAGAGAATTCCTGATTCCTAGTAATTTCTAGGGAATACCTTAGAAAGTATCTACTTTTCATTTTATGGAAGAGCAGTATTTGAGAGGGAGTATTCATTTTGTTAAAAGTCCTCAATCTGCCATTAACTGGCCTATGGTAGGCACAATAATAGTCCCCCGGAGATGTCAATATGCTAGTCCCCAGAACCTGTGAACATGTTACCTATGGAATAAAAGGGATGTTGAACATGTTATTAAGATTCTTGAGATGGGGATTATCTTGGGTTATCTGGGTAGACCCAATATAATCACAAGAAGGGTTCTTATATAAATGGGAGGTCAGAAGCAGAGACGGTATAACAATGAAATCAGAGGTCATAGTCATGCACAAACCAAGGAATGTGAGTGGTCTTTAGAAGCCAGAAAAGGCAAGGAAATGTATTCTCCCCTAACACCTCCAGAAGGAACACAGCCCTGCTCATCCAGTTTAGACTTCTGACTGCCAGAACTGTATGAGAATAAATGTATATTTAACAATAGGACACTAATACATGTGTTGTATATATGCCTTCTACAGTTTCCTCATGTGCAGAATGCAAAATGGAGGAAAAGTAGTGTCAAACTTCAAAGCATTATTTGGGGATTAAATGAATTCATTCAGGAAAATTGCCCATCAAATATTTAAGAGGTGTGTGTGTGTGTGTGTGTGTGTAAAGGGAAAAGCAAACTCTCTTTCCTCATTTCTGGTCACCATAATGTGCAGGTGTTTCCCACAATGAGCAATTCTCCAACACTAGCAACACTAACTGAGTATATCCTATAATTCAATCAGTTTTAACACTGCCTACCTGGAATTAAAGATCTTACAAGTTAAGGGCTCAGGTTCAAAAGACTGTCCCCAGTTTCAGATGCCATTCACAAGCAGTAGGTTATAACCTACGCTTTTCATCTATTGGCTATTAATTGGGGCTTCCCATGACTCCCTCCTTGGGTTTAATTATTTGCTAGAGTGGCTCATAGAACTCAGGGAAACATGTTTACCAGTTTATTATAAAGGACATTACAAAGGTTCCAAATGAAGAGGTACATAGGGAAAGTATGAAGTAAGGGGCAAAGAGCTTCCATTCTCTCTTCCAGTGCTCCACCTTTCCAGCACCTCCATGTATTTAGTAACCCAGAAGCTCTCCAAACTCTGTCCTTTTGGGTTTTTATGGAGGCTTCATTGTGACTGCTTTATTGATTTTAACTCCTAAAGGTCAGGAGTGGTGCTGCAAGTTCCAACTTTCCAATTGCATGGTTGTTTCCATGGCAACCAGCCCCAGTCCTGAGTTTATCCAGGATACCTCCCCCAAACACCCCCCCCACCACTGTCAGTCATCTTAATATGTCTTAGTCTCTTTAGTGTTGCTATAAAGGAGTACCTGAGGCTGAGTAATTTATAAAGAAAATAAGTTTATTTTGCCCACAGTTTTGCAAGCCAAGAAACATGGCACCAGCACCTGCTTCTGATGAAGGCTTCAGACTGTTTCCACTCATGACAGAAGGTGAAAGGGAGCTGGCATGTGCAGAGATCACATGGTAAGAGAAGCAGCAAGGGTGGAGGAGGTGCTAGGCACTTGTTAACAACCAGCTCTTGAGGGAACTCTCACAGGAACTAATCCCATGAGAACCCACTCACCTCCTCACTTCTCCCATTAATCTGTTCATGAGCAATTTAACTTCATGACCAATCACCTCCCTTTAGGCCCCCACCTCCAACACTGGGGCTCAAATTTCAACATGAGCTTTGGAGGGGACAGACATCCAGACTATAGCACACTGGCCTACACAAAGATATCACTAATCTGAGATTCCAAGGGTTTTTAGAGGCTGTGTGCCAGAAAAAAGATCAAACATATATTTCTTACTACAAAGCACACTCACAATACGTATAATATGTAACATATATAAAATTATGAATTGAAGATAGATCTAATGAAGATCAGACAATAAAAAATGCATGTGTGTGTAATTTAAGTTCAAATGTATATAGTTAACAAGTATACAACTGTTGGCATAGCAGAAGTCACACATGTAATCATGGATCTGGAAGGGATCTTAGTTTTAGGGGTTAACTAATCCCATTTTTTACCCCATAAGGATTCCATCCTATATTCCTACGTGGCATTTCTATACCATATTACTATGAGCTCTCTGCCATCATACTTAGTCTATTATTGGATAACTTCAATGGTTAGAAATATTTCTCCTGTATACCAAGCCAAATCCAGTAACTTCTTTTTGGAACTATATTTTATAAATGTTTTTCTTTTTGAGAGAACTCTCTGAAATACTGACAGTAGTGTCAGTACTCTTCTATAACCACTACTACTGTCACCTCAATCTTTTGTACTGTAGATTAAGTACCTCCTCCCCTTTTTTGGTTTAGCTGATACAGCATGTTTTCATTTGTTTTTTGAATTTTTTTACACTGATTCCTTGAGCTTCTGTCAAACCAGCATTAAAATAATTTTATTGGGATTCATCTTAAGTTCGTTTTTAGTCTTTCTTCACTTCTGTATTTGAACAGCTGACTTTTTTTTTTTGAGGTGAAGGCTCTAAAAGCAGGACATTGCATTTATCCTTATTATATATTCATCATGTTGATCATGTAATGCTCTTCCTCAACTGCCAGAGGTTCGTCATCCTCTGTGCTAAACTCAGATTCCTCAAGACCAGATTTTAGTTTTCTTTTTCCAGAGATAATCAGCTGTTCCTTTTTTATATATTTACATTTCTTTTAAGTAGCAGAAGGAAATGCTGAATTCACCAATTCCTTTGGTCCCTTGCCCAGGACTTCAGAGTCACTAGAAATGGTCTGTATTTCTTTTGGTAAAGTTGTTAATCTCTGCAAGATTTCATAAAAGTGATTAGTAGTGTGTTTGACAAGTTAGCTAAGTATACTCAATCATTTCTTGGCATATACATTTGAGAAAAGTAGCCTTATAGAAAGCTTGTGCTAACTCTTTAAGAGTCATCATTAACCACCACCCTTCTCTTTCTCTGGATACTTTTGCAAGGATTCTATAATTCTTAATACCTAGGAAATCTGATCATTGTTGCATGCATCTTTAAAAGCTCTAGACTACTGACTAAGAAAAGCCTCAGTTTTTCCTTACTTTGGTCAGATTCTGAGTCTCTATCCTTCTCAGAGTCTACCTACCTCAAGAACTTTTTTATTGGATTGTTTTTCCTTCCCTAACCTCATTTCTTCATCTCCTTATACTTCTCTCCTCCTCCTCTTCTCTTGCTTCTCTCTTCTTCCTTCCTTTCCTTCTCTTTTCTTCTCTTTCTTTCAAATAAATGTTCAGAAGTCATGTTCTGAATCTCTGAAGTTTCTTATATGTAGGAGAGCCCTTATTATCTCACTCAGAGCAGATTTGCTCCTATGGTGGTAACAGTTTTTTCTGTTTACTGATGACATCTGTCTTACTATTGTAATCTTTCAGCTCATTATTGTTTCAGATGTCCACTGACCAGTACAATAGTCACTAGGCACAGCTGGCTGTTGAACACAAGAAATGGGCCTAGTGCTGCGTGTTGAAAGGATAATATTTTGAATATAGTAGGTTAAATAAAATATATTATTAAAACAACTGCCTTTTTTTTTTTTTTTTTTTTTTTTTACTTTTTTTACACAGCTACTGGAAAGTTTATAATATGTAGCTTTTATTTCTACTGGTCAGCATTTTTTAGACATCATAAGTCAAAAGGATATGTATAAAGAAATTCACTTATGCAAGGAGAAATAAATTATATACTTAAAAATAATAAATTGCATGGCATTTTAGAGCTATTTTGGTTAGGTACAAATATCTCTGTACATCATAGTAGGCCCAGAGAACATTGTTATATTATTGCACAGTTTGGTGGAAATTCCTATTAATTGGCTCTGAATTGTCAAGAAAAGTTAAATTATGTTTGGCATAATTTATTTTTGAATGCATAGACGTGTGAAATATATTTCAGAAAGAAATTCCATCAAGAACAGAGAACTTAAAATGCTGAATATTGGCTATCTGGAGTCATTTAGTTCTTAAGAGTTAATCTTAATGGTAGCAGCATTTTAGTAAGCCTAAATGATCATTTTTATATAAGGGTTGTTAATAAATTTATGGGATGAAAATAAGTCTATCAGTGAATAGATATACCAAAACATGCAAAGACACTTTTTCCTCAGAGCCTTTTCTTAATATTTGTATTATTTTTATGTGAATTATTGAATATTCATTAAAGTTTTAAACCAATATGCAAATATATGACCTCTTCATTCAGGAAACCATTTTGTGTGTAGTACCTGCAATCTCAGAGCTCTGAGGATATACAAACACAGCATATTGTGATTTATAGGGACTATACTGTTATCTGTAAAAAGACAATTACTTTCCCGCAGTCCTTGCTCTTATCAGGATGCTTGGCCCTTGATGCATCAGTCTACTGAGGGCCTGAAGTTTTGTGAGGCACCTACTTGGGAACTGTCAGACCTCTGCATGGTAAAACAAGTACTGTACTAAGGACTTGCAGGCTAATGCAGAGGTACATATGATTGCTTTTTGAATGATGTAAGAACTCTCTTGTCATTTGTTGTGATTATTGTATATGATTGCATTTTATTCTTTGTATAACGCCTCTGAAAGATGTGGTAACTTGGTGATTTGTTTCCTTAAGAAGCTCTAATGGTGATATACTTCTTTAGCTGCATATGCTTCACTTATTTTTTGTCTTATTTTTTCCCAAAGTGTCACTGAATCTCTTATTTAGGGTTAGAGTTAATTGACTTTAGTGAAGTTTTATTAATGGTATTATCCTAGTTATACTTTTTCTCATTTAAGCCCCCTTTTTTATGCCATTCATTTATTCTTGAATTATATCATTTTCTTGTTCATTTAGGAAATATGTATATTCACTATTTATAATATACCAAGCACAATACAGCATTAGTACAGATACTGTAAGTCATGAATCTATAGGAGAAAAAGAGATGGAATTAGAGCTAACATACCAGAAATGGCTCTATATCCACAGAATATTGTATTAATATTAATTTAGCAGATTGCAGTGCACAGCTGTTGCTGATGAAAGCATATCATCCATGTGAACATTATGTCAGGTGTATTGAGGAAAAATGGTTGAGAACCATTTTTAGGAGATATCAGAGCTAAATACTTCTCAAAGCTTTGGGGGATTTACCATTGGTGCAGGAGAGCTGATGTACCTGTCCATATCCATGTAAATGAAAGATTTAGATCAGAGACATGATGATTTCTAACCTTTTTTAGGTCGTGGACCATTTTAAGAAGCTAACAAAAGCATCTTTTGACCCACTTCATAGGGAAAAAATACTTTGCACATTTGAAGATAAACTCAAATTTTTGTCTGTAGTTACCCAGTGTTTATGAACTTGTTGAATTCTATGAAGTTACCTGAGGCTTAAAACATCTGAAGTACACATACTGGTGATAAATATAATCTTAGAACAGTCTTGGCAAGATAAACTAGTTTGATGTCCTTATTTTATTCATAATTGAGTTAAGACTTAGGATATGTGAACAACTTGCCTAAAATTTTAAAACTAGGTAGTGGCAAAACTAGGACTGAAATCTGTGTCCTTTGACAATATTTTTGATTGGAATGATACAGTGTGATTTTAAGAAGGAATTCATATATAAGCATGGTCATACATTTTTGGGCAAGATTTAGCAAGTGGATGATGGATTGGAGATAAAACACTTACCAATATAAACAAAAAAGTTCAGGGAAATGCAGCGTATACATGGGAAAAGTGAGTGATAATAGAGTTTATAGTATGTGTTGGGAAAGTGAGGTGGGATGGGGGAACATTGAATAACAAATTAAAAAAATTAATTTGGTGTATATTTTTAAAGGATTTTGAGTGTCAGATTGTAGAGTTGAGCATTATTTTGTAAGACAGGAACAGAGATCATACCTTTATTTTGTTTTATTGTTATTGAACAGGTGAAGAAGCGAATTACAGCAGAAATTAATGTGGTAACCGAATTAAGAGCTAGAGGCATTAGGGATTAGTTACGGTATTGTTATAGGAGGATTGTGAGAGGGAAAGTACATAAATAAATACTGGCAATAAGATTGGAAAGAATTTCAAGAAGAGAAAAGGCATTAAATGGATCACAGTGTATAGCAGAACTTGTAATTTGATGTGCTGGCTTAATGTTTAACTAGGGATGTTATGTTATGTAACTATAAGTTAATGGTAAAATTATAAAACATCTACATTAATATTTAGATTCATATTTTGTCCAGCAATCTTTCTAAATATAATCATAGGAGCAATTGCTTTTTTGATTCAGCTTGCACTTAATGGATATATTACCACAGGTTCAGACTTCACATATTGCTTATTAACTTAGAATAATCTAGTTAAATAATATAGTTAATTCATTTAGGTATTGATTTAGTTATTAAAAATGAATAATCTTTGATTCTTACACAGCCAGTTCAGGACAGATATTGAGGGTTTACAGTTTAGCTAGAAGAAGTTTCAGACATATTAAACTATATTCTCCAAGGTAAGCGGTTTTCGTAAATATTACATCTAAAACACTATAAACAGGGCCATTGAGATACAATGTCTAGAAAGTCAATTTACTATTTTTCTGATCATAATATTAGCTTCAAAGAAAATATTTAATACAGATGGATATTCACTTAATAAATTTACTTGACCATTCTCTAATTATAAAATGAGCATTATAGGCTATTGTATTATCATGATTGCTTTGGGTTTTTACTTGCTTCCTTTTACTTTAATCTACTTTTCCTATTTTGTTCAGTTGAGAAGTAGATATATAAGAATGTTCATTATGGCTTCAGAAAAATATGGAGAAAAATTTATAAGTTGAGGAAATGAAGAAGGCATATTTGTATTTTTAAGTTATTTTGTGGTATTTTGCTTGGGGAAATTGATTCAAGTCTGTCTAAATGTAAGTTAGGAGAACATTTCTATTTGAAGAAGCAAAGGAGGGAAATGGAAGGCGGAAATGTTCAATTTCATCTTAAAATTATCCTATTGGGATACATTCACCTTTATATAGAGAACATGAAACCACATATCAACTGTATATATTAACTCCATCCTGTAGTATCAGTTTTATTGTCTAGTTCCTTCTTATTTTAAATACCTATTAAAGTATACCTGCAGCATTTCTGCATGAAACATGTATAAGACAATCTTATATTAACAATGATGAAATTTGAGTGATCCCGCCTATTCAACTTGCCTGTCTCATTACCATTTCTTAGAGGATAGAAATTAGACATACAAGAGAAAACCCTCCAAAACCTAGAATTTACTTATTAAAAATTGTGTATTTATTCTTACACATTTAAACTACAAAGTACTCTGTTTGATGCAGTACACTTATTGAGACTTTTTCCCCTGCTTAAAACAATTTTTGAACTTGTCGATTTTGATGTCTTTAGTGCTTCTGTCATTTTTGGTTTCATTTTGTCCCTTCCACGTGGACAAAACATTTACCTTTGAGAACATTTTTTCATCCAGGGAAACTAAAAAAGGTTGCCTGGGGTGAAACTGGGTGAACAGGGAGGGTGGGGAATGGGGGCCAAGCCGTTTTTGGTCAAAACTGCTGAACACTCAGTACATTTTGAGCAGGTGCACTTGTAAATCACTCATCATGAAATGGACAAATGCGTTGAAAGAATCTGCCAAAAAAAAAATTCACTGAAGCCGAACACAGCCTCTCACAATGCTCACTGGTATGCTATGCTGATTGGTTCCTAGAACACTTACCTAGTGGGAGATGATTGTACAGGGGGCCTGCCCTCCAAAAATTAATTTCAGTTTTTTTTTGGTTCCTCCCTCATATTTAATTTTCAATGCTTGATATTATCATTTTGGCAGGTGATCATTCAGAACTTCCTCGTTCCTATTATTTTTTAGAAAACTGCTTAAATTGGCCTGTGGTAAATATCAAACTTTATGCATGCATCCTTGCCATGATGTTTAGACACTGATGGTAACATTAGTTTGTTTTTCTAGGGTTAAGTTTTAGTTTATGCACTACCCATAACTCTATTGTAGAATTTGCCTGTAAGAAATGTTTACCTTCGTTTCTAAACATATATGGAATGCCTAGTGCCATAAACCTAAAAATAGAAAATACCCATTCCTCTCTGATTAAAAAAAAATTGCAGACAATAGAACAAGTGAAAGGTGAAGAGTTAAAAGATGTGCAAGTTAGTTCAGGTTGGGGGAGTTGCCCCCATACAAGGTTGGAATTTTTAACTGTGACATTGTGGCAGCACTGTCATATTTTTCAAGTAGTTAATTTTTTCTCTTTTGTTTTTATCCTTTTCTATAGGTGACAGGTCATAGTTGAGAACTAAAAAGTTTTTAGATTTCGAAAACTTGGTTTGGCAGTTTCTTACAAAGTTAAACATATACTCACAATACAACTTTGCATCTCCACTGCTAAGTATTTACCCAAGAGAAATGAAGTCAAATGTTCATACAAAATCTGGTCTGTGAATGTTTATAGTAGCTTTATTCATAATCACCAAAAGCTGCAAACAACCCAAATGTCTGTCAGCTGGTGATTGGATAAACAAATTGAGGTATATCATATAATGGGATATTACTTAATAATAAAAAGGAGCAAGCTACTTATATGTTCAACAACATGAATGAACCTCTAAAGGACTTATACTAAGAAGCTAGACTCAAAAGTTTATTTAGCTTATGTTTCCATTTATATGACATTCTATAAAATAAAACTATAAGGACAAAAATCAGATCAGTGGTTGCCATGGAATGGAATTGGAGTAGGGAATGATTTTAGCAGGGCCTGAGGAAACTTTACAGTGAAAGAAATGTTCTCTTTTGAGATAAGGTCGCAAAACTATATATATTTTTCAAAATTCACAGAAAAAAAAAGCACAAGAATAGTGATATGGCATATGGTTGTAATTGTCCTATTATATTATTAGTTATTGTTATTACTCTCTTACTGTACTTATTTATAAATTAAACTTTATAAAAGGTATGTATAGGAAAACGCCATAGTATATATAGAGTAGGTACTATTCTTGAGTTTAGGCATCCACTGGGGGCCTTAGAAAGTATCCCAGTGGATAAGGGGGGGATCATTGTGTGCATCTACCAGATAGTACGAAAACATCCCAGGTGGAGTCTGGGGCTATATCCTGTAACATTAACGCTTTTGTAGTAAAATACATAGTAACTGTGTACACTAAGTGGATCAAGTTTTCCTGCCATTCGTGGATTTGCAAATAAGGGAGTATGAATTGATGGCTATAGAAAAAGGATGACTAATGTAGAATAAAATATAAAAACTTTTACCAAACTGTTTTGGATCAAATATAGAATTTATTTTTCCAAATCACTTTTTTTGAAGCAAACATCATGATAGTAAATATTAATATCCCACTTCCTCCAGCCCCTCAGATAGTTAATGGTAGGTAATCCGAGTTCCCAGACTTAATACATGGCATCATGATCTGCCATGCTTAGAATGAGAGTTTCCTCCCTCCTTTCTTCTTTCCTTCCTCTGTTCTTGTCTTCCTTTTAATATATCAAAAGGTTCTTTCATCTGTGGTGTAGTCTAAAAGGTCATTTTCAAGAACAGGCATATTTTGCAGAATGTCTCATTGTAACAACTTTTTAGAGAAACATCCCTCTTGGCTTTTAATATCCAACTTTAAAGGATGTATATGTCATAATACAATCTTTTTTGGCCAGTGTATTTATTTCTAAGTCCCAAATTTTAATAGATTTTAACAAAAAAAATTTTCAGGAAAAGATCTTAAACTTCATTCCAAATACAGTTGACACCATATCAGAAACAAGTATAAGAGACTTGAAACTGCTGAGTATTAGGAAGTGGTTTGTGTATCTTAGATGTTGCTGGGATTGAGAGAGATCATATTACTGGCATAAAAATGTAACTGGTAGCCGGGCTCGGTGGCTCAGCGTGTAATCCCGCGCTTTGGGAGACTGAGGTGAGTGGATTGCCTGAGCCCACGGGTTCGAGACCCGCCTGGGCAGCAACCTCATCTCTACAATAAATCAAAAAATCAGCCGGGCGTGGTAGCGCATGCCTGTAATTCCGGCTACTTGGAAGGCTGAGGCGGAAGTATCGCCGGAGCCCAGCAAGCGAGGCTGCGGTGGCCGAGAGCAGCCACTGCACTCCAGTCTGGGCAACAGAGTGAGACTCCAACTCAAAAAAAAAAAAAAAAAAAAGTAACTGGTTATTGACAACCATATTTGTTGATTGCATTATACATTTTTTGCAGAGGCTTCATTATATGTGTTGTAGTTTTGAAATATTTTAGAACATTGGTTGAAGTTTTTGTATAACCCTAATTTTTAATGATTCAAATATTGCGATATAGGATAATATAGTTGTAAATGGGGGCCTTTGAGACTTTGACCTTTGAAAATTTGGGAGAATTTCCATTTTTCTAAAGAATTGGAAAGCTCTTCTCAAATAATAACTTCCTTGTGTATGTCTAGTTCCATACTAAGGTGAGCTTTTTTCATTAAAAAAAACCTTACAAAATAGAAATGTCTTTAATTAATTATCATAATTATTTAAAAACTTACTTTGTTTTGAAAAAGCTGGATTTTATAATATTGAACTTCTATTTATTTTTATTTGTATTTTTATTTTTTGAGTTGGAGTCTCACTCTGTCACCCAGTCTGGAGTGAAGTGGCCACTCCCGGCCACTGCAGCCTCGACTTGCTGTGTTCTGGCGATCCTTCTGCCTCAGCCTTCCAAGTAGCTACCACACCCGGCTAATTTTTGATTTATTGTAGAGATGAGGTCTC